>NW_021484626.1:0-6300 GCF_001605985.2 Dendrobium catenatum | reverse complement strand
TCAAACTCGCCCTTTAGTTTGACCTAGTTGACCAAGTGAACCATGATTGACAAAAGTAGCCCTTATGGGTTTAAACACCCATTTCCAACCAAATGACCTCCCTTGATTTGAAACTAGCTCCATTGAGTTCATATGATCAATTTGAACTCAATGGACCCAACCATTTACCTTAGGTCAACTTGGTTGACTAATTCAACCAAGTTTGTTCAAACCTCCCATTCAAATCCCTTTACCAAGGCTTTAATAAGCATACCCAAACCCATTAAGTTCCTAAGAGACCCCTCTTGAGGACCCAAGACTTGAGCCCACTTGGGTTAGCCATTTGGCTTGATCGAAGTGTCTAAAGAGAGGTTCCCCTTGAGTCCAATTTTAACCCTAGCCCAGTTGGATCACACCAACGGTGGCATTGTGTCCCCCATAACCTAATACAACTTCCCTAGTTGGCCCAACCCTTGGGTCAACTTGGGTTAGGAATTAGACTAACCCAAAGTGGTTAAAACTATTATGTGTTGAGACATTTCTTAACCCACTCCTCATCAAGCCAAAACAACATCCCCATTGGGTGGCCTTAGGTCCAACACACCCACCCTAGTCAGCCCAGCCCTTGGGTTGACTTGGGTCAACCTCTAGGCTAGCCCAAATTGATCAAACCCACTTTCACTAGAGCAATTTCTCACCATAGACTAATGCAAGCACAATTGGCATCTATATTGGATGGTCCCTAACTCAACACACTTTACCCCTCAATCCCATGACTTAGCTTGATCTAGGTCACACCTAAGCTAGCCCAGACCGTACATATTTGGTTCAACCCGATCCATCCAAATTAATTGGGTTATCTCCTTCCCAATTGAACTCATGGTTAAATTCATCTTGCCTCGAATACACTTTCTAGATCACCTTGACCCAACTAATGGTCGGTAGTGGCTGGAGTGAATGGGAGAAGCTTCTGGTGGTTCCCTCCCTCTCAAGATTCATCCAAAGGCTTCCAGGCTTTGATTTTGCTGGGCTAGAGCTTAAAAGTCCCTGGGGGAATATCCCCTTCCATTTGGCATTCATCTACCCATCCACCAGCAAGATCCCAACCATCCATGTCCACAAAATTTGTACAAATAGAGCACCTCACATAAAATGTACCCATTTGCATCCAAGCTTTTAAAAACCCTCCCCAGAGCTCTATGTGCATTTCCCTTTCATTCCCCAGCTTTCTAGTCCTCTTTGGTCACCACTTCGAGCGAGCTCTAATAAAATCTGTGCACCCTCCACTCTAAGTCAAACCTCAGGCCATCCTCAGGTTTTGGTGTCTGAAGGAGATCCCTTCACCTTTATCCCCTCAAGCTTTTTAATAGAAAAACATAATCATTGGGGATTTCTACATGGTGAGAACTTGTTCTCGAGCCCACTATAATATTAGTCTAGTCATATGTGAAGTGAACTTCTAATCTAATGAATTTCCATCATTGGATTGGAAGTCCTTACCCTCTAAATTCTTCCTATGAAATTTTGAAGTAGTTCATCAGCATGATCTCCCGGATCACACCGGAGAACATCTGTGGCTTCAGGTTTGTGTGAGAGGTTGAAGACACAATACTAACCACTGATTTTAATCAACACTTTGGATTAGACTTCATAGTTTTGGAGCTTGTGTAATCATGGTTGCTTGATCAACGATCCAATGGTCATAATCAATCCCACATTATACAAACAGTAGACAAGTATTGCCCAACCAATTAGACTGCACCATGTATAAAATTGCAATATAATTTTGTAAATCTGGATTTAAGTAATTCAAAAATCACAGGAAACTTCAAAAAATCATATATCCCTCCACACATGACCAAATCAAGAGTCTTTGGCTCATTGGAAATATCTCAAAGAGATATTTAAAAGCCCTATAATCTGTGGTACTAATTATTTTTATATTAATGTCAATTTTAATTTGAATTTTTAGGTATTATAGCATTTATGTGTCAAATTGATGTAACCATAGCTTGGGAATTTGGGGTAATTAATTTGGACATGTCTCTGATATTTCCAAATATAGTCTCCTATGTTTAATGTGTTTAAGGGCATGTTTAACCCAATCTAAACTTAGGGGTCATGGTTTGACCCCTAAGTTTAAATTGGCCTCATGATCTCTCTAATGAGAATTAGATTTTGAGCTTTTGTGTGTTAATTATTCTTAGTCTAGGGAGTTTAGAGCCATTGATTTCACCCCCTCTGTTGTCTTAGGTAGTGACTTAGGAATTTTCTAAGTTAACCTAGAGGATACCTTAGGTAGTTTGGTTAACCAACCTAGGGAGTCTCAATTGGGTCCAAATCTAGAGAAAATTTAGGTAATTCTTTGACCCTAACCGATCAAGAAGACTTCAATCTGGGTTACTTGAACTTATTAGATTGGGTGAGCAAGAATTTCACATCTCTTGTCATCCAACTGCTGAAACGGGGGTTCCTCTACTACGACCTTTTTATGGCTTATTGAGTATATGGTGCAGCCAACGATCCGACCATATCTGGGCTTATTGAGTATGACCTCATATGCACATTCAAACTTTAAACTCGAGCAGTTAGAGAAATGCACTCCCCAAGATAGATGTGTTAAAGTTTGCATATTTGAAGTAATCTTTCATTACAAGAATTCAATAGTTGTTGATCGAGACTTTTCTTCCTATTATAACTTTGACTCTCTAGTCACTTAAGAGAATTTCTTGAGCTATGACCACTTTTACTTATCGAGTCAAATAAGCATTTGGGCTTTTAACATTCTCTACTGATGGATTGATAAAGTGGGGGTTTCCCTGCCATGACCTTTCTTATGGCATGTTGAGTAAACATATCTACCAGTGATTCGATCATTCTTGGGCTTGTTTAATCCAGCCTCTTACACCCAATTGAACCTTAAGCTTTAGGCTATTGAAATATTTTAAGCTACTCCAACTCAACTTGATGGAGTCTGTAGCCATGAAAATATCCTTTTCTAACTGTTAAAGTCTCTGTATATTGTGGAAGGTGATATCTCAAAATTTTTGGAGAATATCTTGCAACAAATATCATATTATTTTATTTGGATGAATACACTTCTCTCCATTATAATCTTGACTCTCTAGTAAATTAGAAAAATTTCCCATACTACGACCACTTTTTACTTATTGTGTCAAATAATTATTTCTGTTTCTAATAATCACGAGTTAATGAAATGGGGGTTCCGCTACTAAGGCCTTTCTTCTGGCTTGTTGAGTACATAGAGTTTCCAGTGATTTAGCCATATTTGGACTTGTTGAATTTGGCACCTTACACCCATTCGAACTTTATACTTCAGGCTATCAAAAACCTTTAAGTTGCTATGGCTCAACTTGTCAGAGTGTGTACTCATGAAAATCTTTTTTTTTTTTTACCTTTGAAATCTTGGTACGCTAGAGAAGGCGATGTCTTGATCTTTTTGGGGAAACACCTGCATATACTTTGGAAGAGAAGTCATCATATCCTTCTTCCTGAAGGAATATTTATTTTGCTAATTTTAAAATTTTATTTGGGAATTTTAGTGCAAAGTACGATGTCGAGCCAAAATAAATTTTGAAATGCCTTCTATCATGCAAGGAGATTTTAGATTGGTTAAATTTAACATTTTTTGATTTTAAATATTTATTTGAGAATTTTGGCATGCGACTCGATGTTGACCTAAATAAATATTTAAAATGCCCCTATTTCAAAGGTAAATTTTGGATCAATTTTTTATTTTTGGAATTTTAAATATTTATTTAGGGATTTAGGAACGTGATACAATGTCAACCCTAATAAATATTTAAAATGCCCCTAATTTTATGAGGGTATTTTTTGGGATTTTGAAATGCATTCTTGTAACATAAGAGAATTTCAAAATATTCGATATACTTTTGTCAGATAATATATATAATGTACATGATGGTTTAACACGTGGTCATTCTTTTACAAAGTATTTATTCAAGTATCAATAATTGATCGGCTACATGGGCCTCTGACCTTCTAGATCGATAAACTGATAAGCTCCTCCATGGTATGCTTTCTCACCGATGGAGGGGCCTTCCTAATTGGATATGAATTTACCACTGATTTATCAGTGTGGAATGATTGGCCTTCTAAGCACCATGACCAATTCTCTTTCTTGAAATGCTCAATAGCGCACCGTCCGATCAAATGATTTTGTCATTATTGCTTGATAGATTCCTAAGTTTTATTGAGTTTAAAGTCTGATTTCATCAAGCACGTTGAGCTCCTCTATTCTTAATTGAGCATTTTCCCCTGTGTGATATCATGTTAAATAGCTACACAAAGCGACAAGAATTTGACCACTAGTGGCAGCATCACTTTAACTCCAAATACCAGCGCATAATGAGATGAATTGGTTAGCATATTGTAAGTTTTATGGTATGCCCATAATGCTTCATCCATCTTAATATTTCAATCAGTTGAGGATCTTCTTCAATAACTTCACCAGTGTCTTGTTGAAGACTACCAAGCCATTTGATATTGAGTTGTATATAGACGAGTATCGCCAATCAATTTTTTGCTGATAAAAAAACTTATGAATTTTTGTGCTTTTAAAGGCTATGTCATTATCTGAGATTATACAATATGGTACACCCAATCTGTAGACAACATTATGGGTAATGAAGTTGATTACATACTCAAATGTGACTTTTTAAATGGAGACACTTCTACCAAATTAGAAAAGAAATTTGATGCTGCCAGAATGAAGTGATATACTATCAATGATGGTGGATCTATAGGCCTGTTATATCAGTGCCTAAGCATTCGAATGGCTAGTATGCTACTGTTTGGTGTAGAGGATTTAGTAGTTGATGTATAACATCACCATGAATCTGACACTTATGATACCTCTTGGCATGGTCAATATAATCTCTAACCATCACTGGTCAATAATAATGCATCCTCCTAATTTTAACAGCCATCTTGGCACCTCATTTATTTTTGCTACAAAGTCCTTTAAGGGTTTCTACAACCACTCAATTAACTTCCTTGGTCCCTTGGCATCTTATCCATATTTTATCAAAAACTTGATGATACAATGTGTCATTGATGAATGTGTATCACAATGCCCTTCTTCAAATTTGTGTGGCAAGAGATCTATCCGTCGGGATTTTATTTTCTTTGAAATAGTAGATGAATGGTTGCCTTGAATCATCTTCTTCCTCAAATTTTAAGTAATGTAACCATGCCTTTGAGTATCTATTAGTTTTACATCTCTTAACTGCAATGCGTTCTTCTGGTTAATTTTTAATAATGATCTATTTAGGAGGTTATGGATCAACTGAGGTTATATCCTACTAGCTTAAAAATGGTATTCCCTCTGCTTGTGGGAATTGTAAGATTATTGGCTCTAAAACTCGATGACAGTGAACCATAATTAGTATAGGCATCTCATCATCATCATTTTCCATCTCCTTGGACAATTTAGCCAGATAATTTGCTTTGGTGTTCTAACTTCGGTGAACTCAAGCTATTTTAATATTTATCACTTATTTTAGAAGCTAAAATATCACCGATGATAGCAGGACAACTCAAGTTTATAAATCTTATAGATACCAAGGACTTGATTTAACACAAGCTGAGAGTCGTTAAAGATTTATAGATTTTGGATTCTAACATCGATCATAATCTTCAATCTCGTTATTAGAGCTTTCTATTCAACTTCATAGATGGTCTGGAGTTCAGTTAAACTAAACAAAAACCTCATTATACCTCTTTCAAGTGCCACTAAAATGGGTTCAATGCTGGCTTGGGCTCTTGCAAGATTTGAAGTTTGGGCAGTTTTAATTGATGATGCCCCATCAAAATACATCTCCTAAAATTGTAGTTTTTTGCTTTTTCTTGACTTGCATGATTTTCTTGTTGGGGAAATCATCATTGAGTGAGGAATTTGTAGGGATAGGATGTGCGGTAAGGAAATTTGCTAGGGCTTATCCTTTCACCACCTTTTATGGCATGTATGTGATATCAAACTATAGTAGTATCACTGCCCATATAGCTAGGAGTCCTTCCAATATTGGTCTTGTCATTAAGAACTTCAATGGATTAATCATCAATATCAACATAATCTTGTGAGAAAGCATATAATGATGGAGTTTTTGAACTATAAAAACTAACACCAAATGATGCTTCTTAATTAGAGAAAAATGTATTTTCATTCCAATTAGCCTCTGACTTATGCAGTAGAGCGCATTCTCTTTTTATTCTTCATTTTGTTGGGCCAATAATACTATGAGACTCTTCTAGTGCTGATGTGCATTGGATAAGAGACTT
>NW_021484625.1:0-265 GCF_001605985.2 Dendrobium catenatum | reverse complement strand
TTTTTATTTGAAGATCCAAAGATGATATCATCCACAGAAATTTGAACAATGAGTATATCTTTTCCAAATTTCTTTAAAACGAGAGTTGTATCCACACTTCCTTATTCAAAAAATCTTTCAAGTAGGAAGGTGCTTAACCTCTCATACCAAGCCCTAGGTGCCTGTTTCAATTCATATAATACCTTTTTTAACTTAAAATCATGATTTGAGTATTTTGAATTTTCAAACCCTGGAGGTTGTTCTACAAAAACATCTTCTTCAATAA
>NW_021484624.1:0-531 GCF_001605985.2 Dendrobium catenatum | reverse complement strand
GTTCATAGGGCTTAACATCCCGAACGAACTTTCAATGTTAGCTTTGTTTGGCAGTAGGTTCCATGATATTACTGAGTTATCTTTTAATAATCTCACTATTCAAATTAAAGGTTTGATTAATTTGGATAGGAATGGTGTGCCTTATGTTATTGATAGATAGGTTCTTCTTCTTTGGGCTGCGGCTCTTTTCTGGGTGTGTGCTCTTCCGGTTGTGGTTTCTTTTTATGGTGTTATGGTGGTTCTGGTGGTTTCTGGTAGGGGAGTGTTGGTTGCTTCCTGTGCTCTTTTATTTTGGTTCTGGTGGCTGGTTGGCTGCTTTCCTGTTTCTTTTTGCTGGGGTCTCCCCGGTTGCTGGTGGTGGTTTCAACTGCTGTGGTGATTTTGTTTCTGGTCCGACAGTGTTTGTTCGGTACTGCAGTTTTTTGGGGCGGTTCTTCTCTTGGGTTTTGATTTCCCGGGGAGTTGGCTTTCCTATCCTTCTTCTATTTTGTTTATTAGTTTTTCATGCTTGCTTGTTTCCTTTCTTATTAT
>NW_021484623.1:0-233 GCF_001605985.2 Dendrobium catenatum | reverse complement strand
TAACCAAGTCTTTTTAGGTCTACCTCTACCTTTCTTGGTCTACTATACTCACCAAGCCAAAATAAAAAAAAAATATATAAAAAAAACTTGATGAATTGACAACTCTCATCACCATATTAACCAAGGTTATCAACTAGTAAAGCCTATCAACATGTTAACAATCTTGAAGATCATATTAATGAAATTGAAAAAAAAAAGGAGATCATATTAATGAAATTGCCAACATGCTAATA
>NW_021484622.1:0-369 GCF_001605985.2 Dendrobium catenatum | reverse complement strand
TTTAACCACTACACCTAAATCATTCTTTTTTTTTTTTTGAATAACCACTTCTAATAATACTTTAATCTTTAGGCCTTCAATCAATTCTCAAATATCATTTCTAACAAATTGATTCAATTCTTCTTACATGGTTAAAATTTAAAATTCATCATAAAGTGTTTAATTTATATTAATGGATTCAAAAATTGATATAAAGATAGAGTGGTTCACTTCTTAGCTAAGACCATGCCTAGTTCTAACACCCTCACTTAGTTCACCTAAAATCAAATATTTAGGGTGACTTTTAGAAAATTTTCATTCCCTAGGCAATGTATTTTTTATTCCAACATTCTCTTTAATTTTTTTCTTTTCAATTCCTTGGGAGATATC
>NW_021484621.1:0-400 GCF_001605985.2 Dendrobium catenatum | reverse complement strand
TTTTGAGAAGCTGAAGAAGGCCATGACGACGGTGCCCGTGCTTGCTCTGCCAGACTTCAATCAGGTGTTTGTGGTGGAGACATATGCTTCAGGCTATGGATTGGGAGCAGTGTTGATGCAGAACCATAGGCCCGTAGCTTACTTCAGTCAGGTACTGTCGTCCCGGGCTAAGCTGAAGTCTGTCTACGAGAGAGAGCTGATGGCTATTGTACTGGCCATCCAGAAGTGGAGACCTTACTTATTGGGCAGAAACTTTATTGTCAGGACTGATCAGAGGTGCCTGAAGTTGTTAGAGCAGAGGATGGTCACATAGGAGCATCAGAGGTGGTTGTCCAAGCTGCTGGGATATGATTTTGAGATCCATTATCGGCCGGGACTAGAGAATAAGGCAGCGGATGCC
>NW_021484620.1:0-381 GCF_001605985.2 Dendrobium catenatum | reverse complement strand
GGTGGCTCCCACATTGATTTATTCATAAATTGAGTTTTCTTTTTCTTAGAAAACATATAAATTCATGATTGATGTATTAATATATAATGAATGCATATTGAGTATATGATTAAGTCATGAAAGTGATTATTAATTATGAAATTAATAAGGAGTTTATAGAGAGATTATAATTGCATTGTTATTATTAAAAATAATAACATGTTTTATATAAGTTGAGGAATATTGTGGTTTATTAAAACCAAAGGCTTAAAAATGATGGGTTACTTTATTTTTGGGGGTATTTTTAGTATGATGAATACCTAAAGCATTAAAGACAAATCCTATGAAAATATTTAATTTGTTGGATATGATTAACTTAATTACTTTGGTTGATAATATTTA
>NW_021484619.1:0-260 GCF_001605985.2 Dendrobium catenatum | reverse complement strand
AAGGAGGGAAACCATCAACGGTGTTTCTCCCTTTAACAAATTTTAGAAAAGCTAAACACTATCTTCAAAAACTCCAAAATCTAAAATCTTGAAAAGATTCAACATATGAAAAACTAATTTTTAAAAGCAAAGATAAAACAAAGCAAATTAAAAAAAAAAAAACTACAAAGAAGAAATAAAACACACTGAAACAAAAACACATTTCAACAAATTATTGAAGCAACAGGTTTAAGAATTTATGAGCTGCGAGCCTTCATATG
>NW_021484618.1:0-458 GCF_001605985.2 Dendrobium catenatum | reverse complement strand
GTTAAGGTGTCGACGTTTAAAGGTTCTAGCTTTCCTACCTCAGGGTTTAAGTCATTCTGAGAGTCTGATTCAATCTCTTTTGTTCCATCCTCAAAGAAGTCTTTGTTATCCTTAACATCATTAGCATCCACGAAATGGATACACTCAGTTTTAGGTTCAGATGGCGTTTTCTTGTTAATGCATTTCTTTATCAAAAGTACACTTGCAGGGTCAAGGATTGGAGTGGCTAAAGGTTGACGGGGATGGCTAGTAGTAGGTCCAAATGGGGAGTCATAAGAGATTGGTCCAACAAAAAACTCAGTATAGGGTCGGTCATCAAGGTTAGGTGAAAACCTATAGTGTGGGGCAGCGACCCGGATGTTACTAATGGGTGGGTGGTCTTGACCACAATAAGGTCCACGGGTTGTCCCAACAAAAGAGTTAGGGTGACGCCCTAGATGACGATCACTAGTAGAGGG
>NW_021484617.1:0-249 GCF_001605985.2 Dendrobium catenatum | reverse complement strand
GAATTGTACCTTTGAGATGTTCAATTTGACTATAAGTTTGCTGAAATTGGAATTCAGACAAACACAAATCTCCAACTTGAATATGCCTCGAGATTAGTGCTCGATCAAAGCAATTTTTGAGGACGTATCAAAAATAAATTTATCAAATCTATAATTTAATTTTTTTTTTAAATATCATATATCTTGACTTCAAAATTTAAAGTATAATACACCACGATTTAAAATTTTTTAGGGGTTATTATGTTTGTT
>NW_021484616.1:0-268 GCF_001605985.2 Dendrobium catenatum | reverse complement strand
GATTGAAATTAAACATGTTCCTGACATGTCCAAATTTTATCTCACCATTTTAAGTTGTTCAAGGGTATTTTCCCTAATTTTTAAGTTTAAGGGTCATCGTTTGACCCTTAAATTTAAAAGGGGATATAGACCTATCCAATGAGATTTAGGGTGTGATTTTTGGTGTGTTGATGATGTGTAGGATGAGGAGTGTAGAGCCACTGATTTTGCCCCAATCCAAGCCTAGGATATACCCCTATAGTGATTTGAAGGTGACTTAGAGCTCACC
>NW_021484615.1:0-296 GCF_001605985.2 Dendrobium catenatum | reverse complement strand
AAAATAGAATTGATGTTTTGAATGGATTTAGGATAAATAATATGTACAAACTTGATTAAAATTGTATTAAATCTCATAATACTTTTTTTTTTAAAAAAAGTAGTTTCTAATGAATTATGGTTATGGTATAGGAGGCATTGTCACGTTTGCATGAAAAACCTTAGAAAAATTATCCAAAAAGAACTATTAAAGGTAAACCAAGACTAGACTTTACTAAGGATAACCTAGGTAATACATGTCAATTAGAAAAATATATGAAGTTCTCCTTTTATTTCATTAAGGATTATAGAGCTAGC
>NW_021484614.1:0-207 GCF_001605985.2 Dendrobium catenatum | reverse complement strand
TTAATTTATTTATAATAAATTTCATATTTTCATATATTTTTTTTAATATGATTTAGAAATTGAAGTATAATTTCATACATATTTGTATTATGCTAAATATTATTCATATATGTTGAAAATGGTTATGTTTCTATATTTATGAGATGGGATTGATATATTTACTTTCATGTTCATTTAATGAAATTGATATGTTATGTTAATGTGTTG
>NW_021484613.1:0-666 GCF_001605985.2 Dendrobium catenatum | reverse complement strand
CCACACCTCTCCTTACATTCAAAACATAAAAAAATATCTTAAATTTTTAGAATTTATTAAATAAAAAATAAGAAAAACTTGTATTTCAAATATAATCCATAAATTAGCCCCTAAAATCCTCCCTAAAATAAATAAAAACCATAGGGATCAAAGATATCATGATTGGGGAAAAACCCTAAATCTTAAAACTCAAAATCTTGCATAAATCTTACAATGTCTTCCCATAAAGACTTCCCCATGTCATTAGAAAGATCTTTTGTAAAGGCATTTCCAAAGAAGATCAATTTTAAGTAAAATCCTAATTCCCAAAATTTACATTTTTCATAAAAATACTTCACATTAGGGTTTAAAAACTTTCCGTAACCTATCCCTAAACTTTTCTCAAAGAAAAATCAAGTTTTCTAAAAGCCCTAGAAATCTTCTCATCCAAAAATCTTGAGAAAGAGAGGAAAAACCCTAGTTATATTACATACATTTTCCTTCCCTTGACTTCCTCTTTAATTTCCCCAAAGTTTCTCGCCGGAAAAAGGTCGCCGGAGCCGCCCGTCTCCCTTGCCCGTCGCCTCCTCCGCTCGGTCCGTCCGCTCCCTCTCGGTTTGGCCGAAATAAAATGAGAGGGGGAGGGGCGATTTGCTCTTTTTAGGGAAAAAGGGAAGATGCAAAAGA
>NW_021484612.1:0-297 GCF_001605985.2 Dendrobium catenatum | reverse complement strand
AATTCAGAGTTTCTTCGAGAGTTTTTCGCAAACCTTCGCATCAACCCTACTTTCCGCAGCCACCTCCTCCACCTCCATCTGATGATCAGGATCCCTCGTTCTTTTAGTCTGTGCTTTATGTTGTTTGTTTCCTGTTGTTTGCTTTTTGTTTTTGGATCCTCTTTTTCTGATGACAAAAGGGGGAGTAGGGTGTGGTAGGAAAAGTTGTTTGTAACTTTGAAATTCTAATTAATCTTTTTGGATATTTTTCCTACTTGTGTTTGCCATCATCAAAAAGGGGGAGATTGTTGCAAATTT
>NW_021484611.1:0-925 GCF_001605985.2 Dendrobium catenatum | reverse complement strand
AAAACCAAGAGGTAACTTTCTCATTTTAAGAATATTTATTTTGTTCGCCAGACCAGGGATCATTTTTTGGTTTTTGTTTGTTTTGGTTGATTGGTTGTTCCCCTTCTCTTTTTGATAATGTCAGAGGGGGAGAAAGTATTGTTGAATTTGTATGTTGAAGTTGTATCCTTTTCTTTTTTCAAATTAAATTTATATGTTGAAGTTGTACCCTTTTCTTTTTAAAAAAAAAAAAATAACATAATTTTTTTCATCTCCCCTATTTTTAAATTTTTATTCTAGTGAGGGGGAGATTAGGAGAAAATGTTTTCTTTTTTACAAATTCAAATTGTAATGTTTGCCATCATCAAAAAGAGGGAGATTGTTGCGGATTTGTTTTTATGGATTATGATTTTGATGATAACAAACACTCTTATTGTAAATACTCTTATTTCTTTACGACTACCTTATCTACTGACATTTTAGGTTCATAAGATTAGACTATAATTTGGAACCAGCTCAACATTGGGTATACTAGATCTGAGTCAATTTGTACCCTTTTTCCTTTCTTGAGTCTATTATATTTGGTGTGGCTCCTGATTCTTTGTTACTTGGAAGATTTTATGTCTGTTCTCTAGAGTTTATTATTTTTAGTAATATTGTCTGGGACGATATTTATTTCGGCCTGGACAATCGGTTCAAAAGCAGAAACCCTAATTAGGGTATCCTCATTAAGGCAACCGTCAATAAGCTGATCGACCTAGACGATACTTACATCGACCAGGACAATAGGCTCAATTAAGAAAGAATTAGCCGTCATGATCAGTTTAGGTATTCTTTATTTTAAGAAATCGGCGAGGATGATATCCACATCATCCTGGATGATCTAAATCAATTATGCCTAAATTGATATGGTAATTAGGGAAAGTAATTAATTCTTGATTGCATG
>NW_021484610.1:0-267 GCF_001605985.2 Dendrobium catenatum | reverse complement strand
CATTAATGTCATGTGTGATTTCTTGAGCCAACAAAATGTTATAAAAAATACTACGGCCTTTTACATAACCAGTTTTATTTAAAGAGATAATTCTGGGTAAGATGTTAATAAGTCTATTAGCAATGATTTTAGAATTTAACTTATTAAGAAAAGTACACAAGCTAATGGGTCTAAAGTCATGCCAATGATTGGGGCCATCAATTTTAGGAATAAGAACAATATAAGTAGATGAAAAGAATTTCGGGTAGGGGTTACCAGCAAAGAAAT
>NW_021484609.1:0-375 GCF_001605985.2 Dendrobium catenatum | reverse complement strand
TTAATTTCCAATAATGTAAAATATCTAACTCAAAATTCTTATAAATTCTAGGATCATCCAAGTAACTTTCAAGCTCTGATTTTTTAGGCGTTGTTACTTCTACTTGAAAAGAATCATAATCCTGTGAAGTATAGCAAAAAATGAAGAATTAACTAAATTTAAACGTGAAGAATTGACAAAATTTAATGGAAAACAATATAACCTGAAGGAATTGTGATTTGAGAATTGTTGATGAAGTAGAAATTGAAGAAGTCCTTTGTGTTAATGGTTGGGATGTTTGTGATTCTGGGGTTAAGATTTCCTCATTGGTTGTTGCGTAGCAAGAAAATAAATTTTCCAAGTTTTCCTTCACCTTCTCAAGCTCGGCCATGTAAT
>NW_021484608.1:0-398 GCF_001605985.2 Dendrobium catenatum | reverse complement strand
TAGAGCTCTCGTACCACTCTAGAAGGTTTGGATCTAGACGCTGCAGCTCCTCTCGATCAACCCACGTATCCTCTGTCACCGGGGTCCCTTTCCAGTGAACTAAGTATCTTCGACATCCACCTCTTTTTGCGGTAATGATCTCATCATCTAATATGGATTCAATTGTCTCTGCATTGGGTAAAGGAGGTAAGTTTGGGAGTGGGGGTAGGCTTGGGATCTCACCAGGTGTGGTCGCACAAGGCTCTTTTATAAGTGGATTACTTGGGTTAAATTCTGGTCCCTCGAAGGTTACTAGATCTTCTATGTTAAATGTGGGATTGATGTTAAAACCTTGGGGAAAGTCTAGTACGTAAGCATTGTTATTTACCTTTTAAATTATCTTGAACGGTCCGGCGCTT
>NW_021484607.1:0-240 GCF_001605985.2 Dendrobium catenatum | reverse complement strand
TATAGCTACGATGAATAGTTATTTTAATTTATTCAACCAACAACATCCTCCAGATCAGGGCCCCTCAGAATGATGACTGTACTTCTTTTATGATTCTCTTTACCAGTGGTGATGTAATGTGATGTGATGTGATGTTATGTGTTGTTAATTTTTATGTCTTTATGTTTTATGTTTTTTATGAAATCTGTTTGTATTGACATCATTCATGCTCAATATATTATCATTCACCATGATATCAAT
>NW_021484606.1:0-298 GCF_001605985.2 Dendrobium catenatum | reverse complement strand
ACCTAAAATTTTAATATTACATACATACCACTCTTAGATCATTTTCATATCAAAACGAAACCTTACGGCTAAAAAACATATTTTCTTAATGCAATCATAGAAAGCACCTTCCCAGCATAAAAATTTATTGACAAAAGTGAAAAAAAAAAAACAGTTGACAAAACAGTGAGAAAGTTGTTCCAAACGAACCCTTACGGCTCATAGTTTTATACTTATGAGCAAAATATTTATTTATCATCAACTAACATAAGAGAGATGGAAAAGAAACTCGAACCAGCAGTGAGGAAGCTGAGAAGCA
>NW_021484605.1:0-276 GCF_001605985.2 Dendrobium catenatum | reverse complement strand
TCCCAAAGAAAATTACTACAAAGTGCATAAGTGGCATAAAGATTGGTTACTTTGTTACAATCACTAGGAACATAATAAAAAACAACATTTTAAAATTTATGCACAAATAAAAGATCATTATTTCAGTAACCATCCTCCTTCAAATTAGAAGCCTTCACAGAATCACATATCAACTTAATGATATTTGCATTGTCTCCTTCAATAACAACTTTTTTGTAATCAAACAACCAATATAGAAAATTTTCTTTGATGAATAAAATTGCTTGGAGTTCTGAT
>NW_021484604.1:0-256 GCF_001605985.2 Dendrobium catenatum | reverse complement strand
GTTGTCCAATCTTCCAGCATATCGGCCAGGACGATCTGGCAATCGTCCAGGCCGATTTGATCATGAAATCAAGTCATAATTGCTTTCCTTAAATTCTAGAAAAATTTTGGAAAAATTGACATGGATCGTCCTGGAGGATATTTTATAGTCCTGGACAATCCACCTCGATGATGTCCAAAAATAAGTTATTTTTAAATAAATATGGCGGCAGATTCTTTTTGTTTTGAGCCTATCATCCTGGCCGATACAAAATCGT
>NW_021484603.1:0-2591 GCF_001605985.2 Dendrobium catenatum | reverse complement strand
AGGTAGAGCGGTGCTTCACCGTCAATGGGTTGACAGAAGAGGAGAAGCTGACAGCAGCGGGATTGTGCTTGGAAGGGAAAGCCCTAGCATGGTTTCAGTTGATAGACCATAGGAGGAAATTCAAGATATGGAGGGAACTGAAAGGCTGCATAATACAGTGTTTCCAAACTTATCGGGGAGGATACTTCAATGACCAGTTCTTTGCTTTGACAAATGAGGGATCAATAGCATATTACCAGGAGCAGTTTGAGCACTTAGCTTGCAGGGTGGAGCTACTCTCAGATATTGTATTGGAGAAAAACTTCATTAAAGGGTTGAAGGCAGAGATTCGAGAAACTGTGAATGTTTTGATGCCCCGTGACTTGGGGGAGGCCATGATTCTGGCCCAACTGGTGGAAAATCAGAGAAATTTTGAGATGGGAGCCAGGAGTAGCAGTATAGGGGGCACGTATAGGATAATGAAAACTCATCTATCACCTAAAGGTCTAACAACTGGAGGGACTTGAGAGGTGACCAAGGAGAAGACAGGAGGTGGAAGCAGCAGAAATTTCAAAAGGCTGATCGATAAATAGAAGAGAGCTAAAGGGTTGTGTTTCAGGTGCGATTAAAAGTACATGCCAAGGCATCGGTGCAAGGACCAAACTCTTCAGGTTCTCACAGTCTATGAAGATGAGGAAACTGAGAAAGGAGGTTAGGAGGAGACAGAGGAGGAGATGGAGGAGAAGCAACATTTCGATCTGGCTGAGGTTTCCCTGAACTCAGAGGTGGGATTCCCCATGAATCAAACCATGAAAGTAGAGGGAGAGATAGTGGACAGGGAGGTTATGGTGCTAATTGATAGTGGGGCTACTCACAACTGGGAGTGAGAATGGTGGACACCAGTTGTAATGGAGTGATGATGGGCTCGTGGAAGGTGGAGGAAGTCCATGGGATTTGCAGAGGACTGCGATTGATGATCCAGGGGATACAAGTGAGGGAAGACTTTCTTCCATTAGAGCTTGGGAACACAGACAGCATCCTGTGGATGAAGTGGTTGCAAACTTTGGGAGACACCAAAGAGAATTGGGGAGCATTAACAACGGAGTTGATGGTGGATGTAAGGAAGGTAGTGATTAAGGGAGATGTGGGGCTTTCCAAATCCCTGGTTTCTCTTAAAACTATGGTGCAAGACATTCCGTTGGCAAGCGCAGGGTATTTGGTGGAGCTGAACAGTTTGGAGGGAGTGAGATTTGAGGAGGGTGGAGACATTCACCTGTCCATTCAACCATTGATTCAGTAGTTCCAAGAGGTGTTTCAGCCACCTCAAGGATTTCCACCGTAGAGGGATTAGGAGCATGCCACCATGTTGGAGGAGGGAGTGGCGCCCAGTAGTGTACGAGCTTATCGCTACACTCATTTCCATATGGATGAAATAGAAAGGTTGGTTATAGAGATGCTAGAGGAAGAGATTATCAGACCTAGCATCAGTCCTTTATTTAGCCCCGTTTTGTTGGTGAAAAAGAAGCATGACAACTAGCATTTTTGTTTGGACTACAGAGCACTCAACAAGGAAACTATATCTGATAATTTTCCTATACAAGTCATTGATGAGCTGTTAAATGAATTGAGTGGGACCATGATCTTCAGCAAGATAGACTTGAAATCAGGTTACCATCAGATCCGAATGAATAAGGTGGATGTACACAATATGGCCTTTAGAACTCATGAAGGACATTATGAGTTTCTAGTGAAGCCCTTGGCCTCACAAAAGCCCCTGCTACCTTCTAGGTTATGAATAAGGTTTCTAAACCTTATCTTAGACAATTTATTTTGATATTCTTTGTCAACATCTTGGTCTACAGTAGGATAGAGGCAAAGCACTGGGAGAATTTGAAAAGAGTATTAGAGGTATTATAGGAGCACTAGCTGAGGGCTAATTTAAAGAAATGCTACTTTGTAGAAGCCAGTTTGGAGAACTTAGACCATATGGTATCAAAAGATGGGGTGGAAGCAGATCAGTGAGGCCATGCTAAAGTGGCGGATGCTGAGTAATCTAAAGGAATTGAGAGGATTTTTGGGACAAACAAAGGAGGTTCGTTAAGGGGTACAGCTCCATAGCATGTCCACTCATTGAGTAGTTGAAGAAGGACAGGTTCCTATTGGGGGGAGGCAGCCACATAAGCATTTGAGAGCTTGAAGACGGTGATGACTGTAGTGTCAGTCCTAGTATTATCAGATTTCACTCATACATTCATTATGGAGATAGATGCATCCGGGTACAGGCTGGGTGCAGTGCTAATGCAGATTCGTAGGCCCATTACCTATTTTAGCCAGGTATTAACTGCTAGAGCCGATTGAAATTTGCTTATGAGAGAGAATTAATGGCCATCATATTGTCCATCCAGAAGTGGCGGCCCTACTTCCTTGGGAGACATTTTATTATCAGGACAAATCGGCGGAGCTTGAAATTCTTGCTAGAACAAATGATGGCGATAAAGGAGCATCAAAGGTGGATGTCGAAGTTGCTCGAGTAAGACTTTGAGATCTAGTATAGACCTGGAGTGGAGGCAACTGATTCCTTATCAAGATGCATGGGGGAGCTGCAGATAGTG
>NW_021484602.1:0-1652 GCF_001605985.2 Dendrobium catenatum | reverse complement strand
TTTCATTTAGGCTTAATATGCAGCTAGTAGGAAAAAATTTTACACAGTATCCTTTATCACATAGCTGACTAATACTTAACAAATTATGCTTTAAGCCTTCTACCAATAACACATTTTCAATAAAAAAGTTCTTAAGATTTTCAATCATACCTGACCCAACCACCTTTTTTATGGTGTTATCTCCACTCCTAGCTTCCAATGATATGAATTGTGAAGTATCTCCAGTCATATACTTTGAGAATCCACTGTCCAGGTACCATATGCTCTCATGAGATCTTGTGTGAGAGAGACCCTAGAAAATTATCAAACGTTAGACCTGGTAACCCTAACAAATTTGGGTTCTCCTTTCGGCAATTTATAAATAGATGCATGTATGATATATCTAGGTTTATGCATCTTAGGTTTCCACACCAAATAAGTTTTCTTCTTTAAAGTACAAGTGTGAGCTATATGTCCAATCAATCAATAATTATTACATTTGACTTTTGGAAATAGATTCATAAATCTTTTACTATTCATCTATCTATTAAGGGATTGTATAAATTTAGGATACAAAATAGGATTAGTGAATCTTCAAGTCTTGGGGGTATCCTATTATCTTCGAAAGCTTTTATCTTCAATTTATAAAATAAATTCATATCTTTTAAAATTTGATTTGTATAATTGATTCGATATATTTTGCTCTATGATTCATCCTTATTATTCTTTATTTTAATTTGAAGTTCTGCCAAGGATATTTTTAATATTTCATAATTTTTATTCAAGTCATCAAACTCAACAAGTAATTTCATGTGGTTGATATCAATTAAAGCATGATCTTTCCTAAGGATTTCATATTCCTTTCATAATTCCTAAAATTCTAAGCTTAGACTAGTATGCATTTTCTTTAACTTTCTATATGCATCATGCATATGTTTAGAAACTTCAAAAAGTTCATTATAAGTTAAGTCACATACCTCTTTTTGATATGACTGATCAAGATTATCAGCCATTAAGCATAAATTAGTGACTTCCTCTTACTTTTCCATCTCTAACAAGTCTGAAGTTGAGTCCGCTCAAAAAGCTCTTTGGAATTTTCTCTTGCCCTTCTTCACAATTGGTTTCTCCTCTACCTTCTCCTTGTTAGGAGTGGCTTTAAGTTTTAGGCAACCTGTCTTAATATGTCCAGGTTTCCTGCACTCATAGTAAATAACATCATTTGAAACCTTGATATTTCTATTAAATTTATCTCAATTTCATTGATGGCGTCTCTTTTGCTTCATGTTTATAAAGCTTCTGAATTGTCTAGTCATCAGTGTGATGTCATCTTCATCCTCAAGTTGTGAGTATTCACTCTCTAACTCCTCCACTTTTAGTGCTATATTCTTCTCCCTTCGTGGTTCACCTGCATCAATCTTTCTTTGGTTAACTCCTTGCTCGTAAGTAATTAGCAATCCAAAAAGATTATCAATAGAGTAAATATTTAAATTTTTAGACTATATAATTGCAGTAATTTAATTATCATAAGCACTAGAAAAATAACGAAGTATCTTATTAACCATTTCAACATTCGTTAGTTCCCTACCCAATTCATGTAAAGAGGTGACTATTTGTGTGAATCTTGTATACATATCAGAAATGGATTCATTTAGTTTCATGCAAAATAATTCATA
>NW_021484601.1:0-211 GCF_001605985.2 Dendrobium catenatum | reverse complement strand
CTTTTGAATCTCTAAAATTTAATGTTTTGGGAAATTTATCATATGGATGCTTTGCTAAAACAAAAAAAGAATTATATAAAAAAATTCGTTTTCCTTTATTTGTTTTTAGTTTTTCATTACTATTTTTAGATTTTTCTTATTTATTTTATTTTGGGGTTTTCTTTGATAATCTCAATCTTTCCTTTGGTATTCAATTCTTGTCATAACGTCC
>NW_021484600.1:0-263 GCF_001605985.2 Dendrobium catenatum | reverse complement strand
CCAAATGACCAACACCATTAACCTCCTCCATTCCAGGAGCCAAAGCAACACAATAATCCTCATCCACACTATCTTTAATCAAATTAACATCCACTGACTCAAGGAAAGGTACATTAGAAAAAACTAAATTATATATCAGAATTAACGCAATCAACATCACCCTCAACCAATGTAGCCATATTTTCTTGCTCTCTAGCATTTAATTATAAAAGGAGCACCCCCATCAGCAAGAGGGACATCACCAACACAATGATCCACCCCAA
>NW_021484599.1:0-382 GCF_001605985.2 Dendrobium catenatum | reverse complement strand
TTCGTCCAGACGAACAGACGTCGATTCATAGTAGGGGACGGTTTTTAACAGACATTAAAATGAATTAACTTTTGATCGTCTATACGAAAATTTTTCGTCTGTACGATCGATCAAGTCCAAAAGTCTGTACGAAAGGACGTATCATAAATTGTGTTGATTACGAAAAGCAGTTACATTCTGGACGAATTTGATCGTATGAACGAAATTTTTTCGTCCAGACGAACGATAATTTTCGTCCAGGACGAACTGTTTTCGTTCGGGACGAACGTATCGTTTTATTTAAATATGAAGGCTTTCCAACTCAACAATCACATCTCCAAACATCTCTTTCAATCCCTTTCAACATCCAAATCAACAATGGCCTCATCTAGCAAGAGACAAA
>NW_021484598.1:0-555 GCF_001605985.2 Dendrobium catenatum | reverse complement strand
GAACTAATTTATTCCTACTTTTCCAACATAAAAAAATCATGGTACATAATAGATTGGCTTAAGACGGGTTTGAATTTGCAAGATGCTTCAGTCCTTGATAACATTCCTCCAGAGTAGTAAAAAATGGAGTATTAAAACCCTATTGGTTCAGAAATGCAAAAATTTGTTGCAACTTACTGAATAAAATAACAATATGATCTTGGTTTTCAGCTCCAGGACATCCTCTCGGGCAACTTTCAAGGTTAATTAGTCTTCAATATTTTAAAAAGTGATTACTAGGAATCACATTTCTCTTAAGCCTCCACCAAAACAGAGCAATTCTTGGCCTCAATATAGCTTTCTTCATCCAGCACCAGTCTTCATCTTTGTCTTCTTCAAATTTAGAAACAGTATCTGCTAAAGATGCAATAGTGTTGCCAGAATACTTATACATCATCACCAATTTGTTACTTGATAAAATTGATTGAATGGGCACAGACAAAATTACATTTATCAGCTCTGTCCTGAAATATTCTTCTAACTTCTTTTCATTCCATTTTCCATTCAAAATGAATC
>NW_021484597.1:0-228 GCF_001605985.2 Dendrobium catenatum | reverse complement strand
ACATAAGTGTATATATATACATGTGTGTACATGTGTATATTTAAGCAAAAAAAAAATAGAGAGGGGAAGGGGATGGTAAACAAAATTTAAAAACAAAAAAGAGAAGGTAGAGAGGTTTCAAAAAAACAAAAAGAAGACAAAAAAATATGAAAGAAAGGAGAGGGGGATTTCTTTGATGTTGTATATTTTTTTTAATTTGCATATTTTGTGAGGTTTCACTGCCGGCAT
>NW_021484596.1:0-354 GCF_001605985.2 Dendrobium catenatum | reverse complement strand
AGCTTGTTCATGAGTTTTAAATGATGTTGTTCATGAAAATAAATGAGCCGAACAAATTAGTATTCATGTTTATTTATTTAAGGATCGAGTATTTAAAATATTATTCAATTTTTTTTTTAGTTAATTAAATGATCATAAACAAGCTTTAATCAAACTGAGCAACAAGTAGCTTGTCGAACGTTTGATTCGCTTGCGGCCCTATTTGATAGTTCTTGCACCATACTAGACATTACACAACATAAAATCTTTCTGAAGGAAATTAAGCAGCAATATTAATATTTTCATGCTTCTAAGAGAAGTGTTATGGAGAGTTCTTAAAAAGAAAGGAGTCAATAATGTTTATATTCAAATCAT
>NW_021484595.1:0-1953 GCF_001605985.2 Dendrobium catenatum | reverse complement strand
CTGGACAAGGCAATACAATGAGATTGACAAGAATAATAATCGGACTCAGGAATGGAAGTCCCTTGCACCAATCTTTCGCCCAACCACGGACCATCCAAAGGTGACAACCGCACAAAATCCAAGCACCCAAGCAATCCAAGTCAAGGTCCAAATCACCTCGGTTACCAACCAGCTGAGCCAACAAGGGGAAGCTGCGAGCTTCCTCATCATTGTCCACAGAGCCTTCAGAAAACAACGTCGAAGAGCAAATATGAAAGAACCATAGTCTATTTCTTTTTACCTTTATTTCTACGCCTAATACCACTATTAGAACGACTAAGGTCAAGAAGCTTGATAGGCACAACTTCTTCGCATTCAGAACATCCCTAACTACCATTGTTAACAGGAGAAACCACATTCGTGCGGACCAAAGAATTAATTGTAGAGACGCCATAATTAGCCAACACAGGGTCAGCAGGCAAAACCCTGAAATTAACATCTCTAGATAAATCTATCGGGCTTGGCACAGGATCCACACAAGAGAAGCTAGCCTTAAGATTAATACCACAATTTTTATCTCGAGCCTCACCAATTGGAGGACCAGAAAGATCAGGAACCAAAGGAGAAATAGAATCCCTCAAATACACCTCACTTCCCACCCGAAAGGTTGTGACAGCCTGACAGGTAGGGAAGGCAACAAATTGTCAACAGTCGTGCCCTCAAAGACCAAAACCAATAGACAAGCACCACAGATACAACATTCGCTAAGGTATTACCTAAAGCAGGAGTCACCTGGGCACTAACACCAACACTTTCCTCCGCCACATGCACAACAGGACATGAAATAGGAGCCACCTGGGCATTAACACCATCACATTCATCCGCCACATGCACAACATGACATGAATTAACCAGATCCACCCCATGCAACGCACACGGAGCAGAAGAAGAAAAAAGAACGGATTTAGTTACAAAATTAAGCTGAGGATGCAAAATATGGCAACCCTCTTTCAAATGTTCTAAGAAACTACAATGCATAAAAAATGGGGAATATCATCAAAAATCACCGACTGATATATACGAAATTAGGAGAACCCACCCAAATTTTATCAGGGAATTTCTTGGTGATATCAAATTCAACCAAGATACGAGCAACCGAAGGATGGGAACCATAAACATTAGCAGTGTCCGATTTGAGAGTTCGGCCAAACAGAGAACCCAAAACAACAAGAATCCGAAGCGTGAAAAGATGGGGCCTAAGAAAGGGAAACGAAATCCATATGGGCACCACCGGGGAGTCAACCTCGACATTAAAATATGGGGACCATTTAACCACTTTCATATAACAGTTATTCACAAAATAAGAACGGTGGAAGAAGATTCTACAGTAATCAAAATTATTGACAAGCTTAAGCAAAACATTCCTATGGTTAAGAACAGTGACCGAGCAATCACCAATGAGTTTTAAAATGAAGAAAAACTTTCGAATGTCATCAATTGAAGGACGCTTGTCGGGAAATTTATCTACCAAAGCAAATTCAAACGGAACAGCAAGCGAGGATATTTCCTCCTCCGAAATCAACAACGTCGGTAACCGACGATGAGAAGAAATCTGCAAATCAAGAATATGAACCGAAGAAGAAGAAGCCCTAGACAAGGTATCTTTAAATGAAAGAGCTGGAGAGGCTCCATTCAAAAAACTCGGGTCACGAAGCCAGTTAGACGCCATGAAACCCAAAAAAGAAAAAAAAAGCAAAACTAGCTAAAATCCGAGAGGCTAGAGAAGAGAAACTTCCCCAAGAGGCTAGAGAAGAAAAAGTGAAAAACTTCTCTGAGGCTTCGTTTGGGACGGCTGCAGCTGTCGGTAAAGCAGGTTGTTAAGTTGTTGTCCAAAAAGTTGCTTTTTAAAATTGTTGTACATAAATCAATAAATTTTGTTTGGGTAGTATAACTATCGAGCTGCTGTGCTGCTGC
>NW_021484594.1:0-238 GCF_001605985.2 Dendrobium catenatum | reverse complement strand
ATACCTAGTAATACCGAGCTACGCAAACTCCCGGGTCTGTTACGGGTCAGGTCGTCAGGCCGCACGGTCAAGAGTAAGCGCACGTGGCGACATATCTTAGGCTACCTGATGTAGCTCTACGTCAGGTGGGAGGACGCAGAGGCGAGTCCTTTTAGATGCTATTTGGACCTCTGCGCACAAACGGTGAGCCTCTTAGGTGACGAAAACCATGAATTGGGGGTTGACCAAGTATATGTGA
>NW_021484593.1:0-235 GCF_001605985.2 Dendrobium catenatum | reverse complement strand
AATAAAATTTTTTAGGCTCACATAATAACTCTAACGACCTAAAAAGTAAGCTCGGGACCGCCGAGAGTTAGCATAAGCATATTATTACTTTCTCTTCCTTGTTAGGCACCTCCCCGCCTGCGGGTTCTGGCAGACCACTTGACATATGAGGGTGCAGTTTTGTCAAGGAGAAGTTGTGCAATCTTTAGAAAAAAAACATATTTTTTATGCCTAATTTTTAAACTGCTTCATATTC
>NW_021484592.1:0-6097 GCF_001605985.2 Dendrobium catenatum | reverse complement strand
TGTAGTGGAACCTTGAAATGTTATAATTATCATAAAGATATCATTGAGTAAAATCTGTTTCTCACATGATTTCCCAACCTGATTGCTCACCTGCAACATTTTGTTAAGAAGAATTCAATTATCTTTAACAACTAATCTAATTATCTTTAGCTTATAATACAAATAAATAATAATATTAGATAATTTGTGTTAAAATGTACAATTTTTACATATAAAATAAACATTAATATTTGCTTACATGATTTTATTCATTCAATACTTAAAATTTTAAACATAATTTATGCTTTGATTTGATTGATTTTATCCAAGTTTGAACGGAACCAATAACCAAAAATCAAAGAATTTTAAAATTATAATGAATAATCTAACTTGTTATTTTAACAATCGAATTGCATCATGTTGTGATTGGTTCAGCTTTAGATTTGTGATTCCTTGGTGCATTTTGATCTCTTTAGTTCTATTGTTCTATAAATAGCGATGATTGTGATAAGTTCTATAAATACAAATCTCTTTAGTTCTATTGTTCCAAAAAAGTTCAAGGTGCTTCATCTTCCAACAAGAAGATCCAACACATCAACTAAATGTAATCGATTCGATTCTATTGTTTGGTTTTATCGAAAAAATGCTAGCTCTTACACAAATAGAGAGAGAGAAGAAAATAAGCAAAAAGATTAATCAAATCAACAAAAAAAAAATTAGTGAGAAGTGAAAGGGACTGATCATATCATCCTATCAACCAAATGCATGCTGAAGTTGCTTGACAGTTGATATAAAATGCATTGCATTCAAAATCTTGTGTTTTACAAGAAGAGCAAGGCTTCTTTGGGATGCCTTGTTTAATGTTTCTCAAAGTAATTTTTCTGCACAAAAATTTGTACTAAAAAACTATTTTAGAAAGAAGTAAACAAATCATCTTAAAATTTTGTACTAAAAAATTATTTTAAGAAGTGGTTAGAAAGCTGTCTCAAACGAAGTCTAAACCGAATTGATTATAAGTGTCAAATATGTGAAAATTTGACAAATTAAAATGACAATATTAACTGAAATTTATGTTCCAAATAATAAATATAATACAAAAAGAATAATCATTATAATTATAATTATGCATTTATGAAGGATTTATAACATATAAACTAGCAAATGATATTTTTGCAATGGTCATGTATAATTTTAATCATCTATTTCATCAATTTAAAGTTTAGTTTGAGACAGCTTTTTTATTGATTTTTAAAGCAATTTTTTTACATCAAAATTTTAATTTTTAATAAAAAAATGACTTTTTTTTTTTGCAGTAGAAATTTTCAATATTCAATATAAAAGAAACAGTAAAAAAACATGCACCAATTCATGGTTCCAATACCAAACATTCAAACTATAGCAAAGTAAAGTGATTCAAAAACAATAATACAGATCAGATTGCAAAGTTTGGGGTAACAAAATTAACAAAATCCAACAAAATTAAGGCTCAAGCATAACCTAGTAATAGTAAACTTCATGCAAATAAAGCAATAAAAAAAAGCAATCATGGCTTCTTTTACATGAAGAGATTGGGTCTGGATGCCTTGAAGGTAGTCTTGAGCTTCCTGTATGGTGGCCTAACCTTCTTGAACACAAGAGGGAACTTGATCTTTGAGTCATGGAATTGTTTGGTACTCTCCCGTTTGCAGAGCTTTGAGGGAATAGTTGCAGTCTTGATGATTTGAATGCATGGGAAGCGAACACGATGACGAGAAGCCATCTCATTGTACAAATATTCGACTGCGCCGTTTAATGTAGTGTCTCTGTACTCCTTGTACATGTTGTGGTAGCCAGTCCTGCTCTGGTAACGGAGCCAGATGCCATAGTTCTTGATCTTGGTTGGATATTTCTCAAATATCTCGTTAATAGCAAGGACTTGGCCGTTACTTTTCTTCACCTTCTTTAGTTTTCTCAGGAAGTACCAGAACTTGGATTTTGCCCTGACTTCATTAGTAGCCCATAACTTCATGCGATAAATCTTGGATGCTATCGCTTGGGTTGGAAGGGCACGACAACCACTTGGTCTATTGAATGAAACCTAAAAAATCGCCCATCTAAGATCCTCCGAGATTTCTCCAACCGCAGATTCAGCTCGCTCGAGCGGGGGGGTCGTGGTGGTTGTGGGTGTAGGGGCCTGCCCCGGTGTGTGTGTGTTGGGTCCGCGGGGGGTTGGGGGGAGGGAGTATAGGGGAGCGCGGGGAGGTGGCCGGGGGGTATTGGGTGTGGTGTGGCCTTCTGCCTTCCACGGAGGGTACTATATCTTACCCTAAAAATACCTGTTTTGTTCCTTAGAGCAAATCGAGCTTCGAGCATCAGACGGCGGCAGGGTTGAGCTAGTCGAAACGCACGTAGGAGCGGCTGGAGCCAATACAGCGAACAATGAATTGATAAAAAAAAAAAAAAAATTACTTGTCCTAAATAAAAAAAATGACTTTAAAAAGTAATAAATCATGAAATATGTTGATTGCAATCCAGTGATTATCACATGTAATGACACTTTTGCTTTGAAAGCAGGGTCCCACCCTCAAAAAAAAAAAAATTTATAAGAGTATATAAAGAAAAAATTTATAAGAGAGTAAAAAAATTTTGCCCTCCCTAAATTTTTTTTTTGCCCCTCCCTAAAAACTCTTTTATCCTATTTGCCATAAATATCTATATATTTCTCACATTTAGTTCAATTCTTTCATGCTTTTCTTGACTGTTTAATTACATTTTTTTCTTTATTTTTTCTTGCTTAAATTTTTTATTATTTGTCGTAATATATAGATATAATATATAATATTTAATTATTTTTGTGTTGTATTTACCTCCCCTCAAAATTGAAGCTCGTTCCACCCACCTGTTTGAAACGTTTGCACACTCTTGAGAAAAAAAGATAAAATAGATAAACCCAGCAGCTTAAACTAAATATGGAGCTTTTGCATAAAATAACTTATTTTTACTGTTTTATTTTTTCAACCTTGGTCCATTTGGTACACTAGGGGTATAAGTGAGTCAAGCTGATTCATGAGCCGATCGAACTTGATAAGCTAACGAATCAAATTTAAGCCAACCTTAACGTTACATCGTTAATTCCCAACTCTTGATTTAAAAAGTATTATATAGAATAGTACTTAAATACATTAGCATTAGAATTTTAAGTACTAAATTATTTAAAAAAGTTTAAAATTTATTGAACTTGCTTATAATTAAATTTTCTTTCTATAATTTCTCTTAAATTCGTATTATAACTTCTTATTATTTTTATCATTGGCAAAATTTTCAATAGGACCAAGTTTATAAAGAAAATCAGTAAAAGGAGCGTAATGAATATAATTTAAATAGAAACAAATACGTGATTTAAAAAAGTGTTTTCTTAGAAAATGGAAATCAAATTTACGTTTTCTGAAACCGTAAATTAATTTAAGTTTCCTTAAGAAAATAAAAATTTTAAATTACGTTTTTTTAATGAATGATTACGTTTTAAAAATTTAAATTAAATTATGCATAGCATTTTTAATTAATACATTAAGATTTCATTTGGGATTGTTTTCTTGCTCTTTCTTAAACTAGTTTTTTAGTAAAAAATTAATTTTTTTTTATAAAAAACTGATTTAAAAAGAAGTGAGAAAGCCGTCCCAAAGGAAGCTTAAGGCTTCGTTTGGGACAGCTTTTTATTGCTTCTTAAAGCATCTTTTTAGTATAAAATTTTAAATTTTTATATTGAAAAGCTGCTCTACGAAGCAATAAGAAAGCTGCCCCAAACAAAATCTAAATATCACAAAAGTACGTACAATTTTGTTGTTGGAATCTAGAAAACTTACTTAGAACAGAAGCAGAGGAGAACAACAAGAAGAGAACAACGCAAAGTCTGGCGATTTTCTCCATCTTATATCCCTTATGACTATGCTTTCTAACGTAATAGAAATTCCAATTCTCCTTCACATATATAAATAACATTTACAGTCCATTTATAGTCGCTGTTTGTCTTCCAAAACCATCTTCCAGCAGGACCTTCTGTTTTCACGACCTTTGTTTCTACTGCCAAAAGGCCGTTTGTTCTGTTTTTTATTTTTATTTCTATTTTTTGTTTTCTTTTATTTATATTTCAATATTAAACAAAAATATATTTGATATTTTAATTATATATTATTTAGATTGTTATTGAATGCTGCATAAGGTGGTGATGGCAGGCAGAGATGATCGCCTAAAGGCTTCATTTGGGACAACTTTTTTATTGCTTTTGTAGTCTTTAAAACGTTTATATATTTTGTACTAAGACCAAGTGTTTTAAAGAACCGTAAAGAATATTCCAAATAAAGCCTTAGTTTAATATGTAAGCATACATTTCTAATATATACCCAGCTAGCCTCTGTAATGTGTATGCAACAGGAAAATACAGTATCATTCAGCTTTCAATTCTTTTCTTACTTTGGTTTCGTTGTGTTCTTCAATCTCTTGTAATTTTACTTTCGAGTGTGAACATTGCAAGTTTTATTCATGCAAATAAAACATTTGTAACCTCATGCAGCATTTTCGACCCATAGGTGCTCACTACAGTATTTGAACAATCACTAATCTATTCACACTTTTACCGTATATTTCTAACTGATATTATAAATAAAATATAACTAAAAAATATTTTAGTAGCAGTATATCATATATATTAGGATATATATTAGGATACATCTTATATTAAAAAGAATTCATATAGAGAGAAATCTTCTTACCCACAATATACTATTTTAAGCTAGCAGTATTTTAAATTTAAAATATTAGAATTCCCTATAAGTAATTGTTGTACTTTAATTATCACTCCAATTCCATTATAAATCCTAGTCTAAAGTTTGTAGTTTTTAATAATAATGAGAAACGAATTTGATCGAATTATTCTTTTACGTTTTAATAAATTAGTCAATAAGAAATGTGAGAGAGCAGAGCTAGTCCTCATCCCTCATGAAGAGAAGTAGGGGAGAGAGATTGAGCGCAGAGAGAGCTAGGCGGCCTAGTGAAGATGGTTGCAACTTAATATAAAGTAACATCGTCAAAAAAAAAAAAAGAAAAAAAAGAGAGAGTGAGAGAGATGAAAGATGTATTGACATGTAGCAGCAGAAATAATAAAAAAGACATAGGGCAAGAGAGGGACAGAGCAAATGATCGGGTTTGTATACGGTGATAATATATTTATATTGTTGTTTATTCCTTTCCATATATGGTACGCGGTAGGTCGTATGGTCATTACTTATTATATGCCACTTGACGAGAGAGCAGAGGGGTAGACTGATATTCTATATAGATATATGTTATTAAAACGTGATGCACACTCAGTGGACGCCTTATATTTTTCCAATCTATCCCTTCCTGGAGCATTTTAGAATTAAGAGCTTCATGATATCATTTACCTCGTTTTTAGCGTTTGTGTGTTGAGCACGAGCAGTGTTATCAAGTTGTAAGTATTTCCGTGCCGGCATCCCAATTTTTAAGTATACGTTAATCCTCTCTTAAGGCATTTGATTTTAAGTTCCTTGAGCTCTGGTTCAATTCGATAGTCTTACATTTCTTGAAAAATCGACCGCCCCCAACATCTTATTGTTGAAGGGAAATTCAGAAGTCTGTTGGTCTCCCACCCATCCAATATTTAGGTTGCATCTAATGCTCCTTGAGTGCGGCCGTTGAGGAAGCTATCCACCTTGGCTGCAGAGAGAAGGACGTTGATTATTATGGTCCTTTGGTGATTGCCGAGTTCGACAATACGGACTAGTTTCTTTCTTCGATATGGAACTGAGGGCATCTATGCGTCTTATATTTTGTCCCTGGCCCACTCAGACCAAAGCTTGTAGTAGTGGGCTACTTGCTCGTAAGTAATGCTCAGGTTGCGCCTTCCCACCATAGTAAAAAAAGCATGGGTATGGACGACAGTGCAATGTACGTTGAAATGAAATGATGCACAAACTACGCCTATCACTTGCTTTCTTCTTTTTATTAGTTTTGGCTTTCTCTCTTTTTTAGCATTTTTTCTTTCTTCTTTCTCTCGTCTTTTTTTTTTGGTTTTTTTTTTTTTTGTTTTTTGAACTATCCTCTCTCTTTGTTTACTGAGCTA
>NW_021484591.1:0-456 GCF_001605985.2 Dendrobium catenatum | reverse complement strand
CCATTGAGACGGAAAGATACAGATGCAAATAAAGGCATCGGGATCATCAAACGAAAATTCCTCCGAAAAGAGATTTGTCAGGCAATCACATGCATGAAAATTGAATCCGAGGATGATGTTGCTGAAGAAACATACGAGGTTGATGATTATGATGAGTAGCCCGTAGAAGCTGAGCCTGCACCAGAAGAACTGGAAGACGGTGGACAGGCTGCTACGATGGACGAGCTAAAAGAAGTCAACTTGGGAACTGAGGAGGACCCTCGCCCAACCTTCATTAGCTCTCTTTTGCCAGAAGATCGAATAGAAGAAATAAAAGAACTCCTATGTGAATTCAGGGATTGCTTTGCCTGGACATATGATGAGATGCCCGGCTTATCCCCTGATGTAGCAGTTCACAGATTAACAATCAGACCGGATGTAGCACCCATCAAGCAAGCTCCAAGGAGAATGAGATTG
>NW_021484590.1:0-249 GCF_001605985.2 Dendrobium catenatum | reverse complement strand
TTTAATCAGGATTGGCTGCCGTAAAAGCGGACTTAAGCCAGAAAGCCAACAGGATGCCGTAAAAGCGGACTTACACCTAAAGACAGATTTAATTAGGATTGGCTGCCTTAAAAGCGGACTTAAGCCAGAAAGCCAACAGGATGCCGTAAAAGCGGACTTAGACCTAAAGACGGATTTAATTAGGATTGGCTGCCTTAAAAGCGGACTTAAGTCAGAAAGTCAGTAGGATGCCGTAAAAGCGGACTTAGA
>NW_021484589.1:0-293 GCF_001605985.2 Dendrobium catenatum | reverse complement strand
TTTCCCTCAACCCTAAATCTTAAAAGATCAAGACTACTATTATAGCAGATCATAATTATAGCACCTATAACAACACCATAGAAAAATCATAACTAAGGTTTCGTTTGGGACGACTTTCTTACTGCTTAAAATAGTTTTCTAAAAATACGCTTTAAAAAGTCAGGAACAAAGCTATCTCAAACGAATCCTAAAGCTAGCCTGAAAAGCTTTAAAAAAAGCTCTATTGACCTCTAGCTACAATTATCATGAACAATATTGCTGTAGCATCCATAATCAATAGATAAAGAAACATA
>NW_021484588.1:0-430 GCF_001605985.2 Dendrobium catenatum | reverse complement strand
TAATTTATAAAATCCATTAAGATGTCCATAATTGTCCATAATTAATCCCCTAATCAATAAGAATTGAAACCATCTTAAATTGATCTCTAGATTGGTCTTAGTTTAGTCCTTAGATAAAATCAAGGGTTAACCAAATTTAATTAATCCTAAAAATCTTAAAAATCCCAAAAGGGCTTTAAACACTTGTTGATCTGTCCTTAGGTCATTTATGGCCTTTGGAATTGATCCCAAGGAGTTTGGGACTCATTCGGGTTCAAATCCTTAAGCAGCCCCCTTGGTCGTAATAACTTGGTAACCCCTACGAACATGTATAATTTCTAAAATTCACTGTTAATTATAGAAAAATTTTGACTAATCAAACTTAATGGCTAATGACCTCAATTATAATCTACTATTCCCTAAAAATATTAAACCTCCATAATTTGGTCAA
>NW_021484587.1:0-1159 GCF_001605985.2 Dendrobium catenatum | reverse complement strand
TGATTCGCTGTGGACCAGTCAAGGTCAGGATCTGAAGTGATTAAGTGCAGCTTATCCCTGGTGGTGAATAGTTGTAACAGTTCAACACAGTCCTGATATGTGATTTCGACAGGGCGTCGATTCACATAGGAGGTCAGGGCTGTAAAGGTAGGGCTAATGCGAAGGTTTACAAAGAATTCTCGAAGAAACTCGATATTAAATGGAAAAGTAAGAGATAGAATGAAACAAAGGGAGGTGTGAGCGAAAAGATCCATTACCGGGTATGAAGTGTGGGAAGGATTGATGATTCTGGAGACAGTTATCCCACACTCTTTGTACCGATGGTAGGCCGCCTGATCCTCTGCCTCCCTGAATTGAGGGTCCAGAGTGGCCCTCGAGGAACTCCCAGAAGCATGTCAAACTCATTTCCCACCGACCATAGCAAAGGATTAGCAAGGAGACACAAGAGGAGAAGGGATGAGGTGAAAAAAAATGGCTGGATTGGCCAGAATATAATGAAACGGCCATATCGTCCAAGCCGATCGCAGAATCGTCCAGGCCGATATGGATCAATAATTGCGTACAGGACGATTGGTCAAAAAGGTGGTCCGATCGTCCAGGCCGATCAGATATTGGCCAGGACGATTAGAAATAGGCGATTATCCCGAGGAGACAATCCAGACGACCGTTGAAAAAGTATATCGTCCAGGCCAATTAGGTGTATCGTCCAGGACGATGCACAATAATTGATCTTACCGACTAAAATTAAAATGTTTTAAAACACTGCTACGTGTATCATCTAGGACGAATAGTGGATCGGCCAGGACGATTGTCCAATAATGGATCGTCCAAGGCCGATTTTAAAGATTCAAACGTGCTGACACATGGATCGTCCAGGACGATCCAGTGTATCGGCCAGGACGATGCATATAAAATGCATCGGCCAGACGAAATATTCTATCGGCCAGGACTATCATCATGATTGCAAAAGAGTTCGACCAAATCGTCTAGGACGATATGGTATCGTCCAGGATGATGTCTTACAGCAAGCACAGAAAAGACCAGCATATGGAATTTGAAGAGATTTTGTCCTATCGTCCAGGACGATAAAAGTATCGGCCAAGTTGATGTGACTAGAAAATGAAACCAAGGAAAAGATGGTGATGATCAAGGCCCTCAA
>NW_021484586.1:0-285 GCF_001605985.2 Dendrobium catenatum | reverse complement strand
TTAAAGATTTTTCAAAATTATTTTATAATTTTCAAATTCTAATGCCTATTACATAAAATTCAAATCAAATATACTACAATGGATAATTATAAGAGTTTACATTCCAAAATTAATCGATCTTCAAGTTTTATATGGCTATTTTTTATATCTTTAAAAAATTAAGGTTGAGTTTAGAAGATATTATTATGTGCAGAATCCGAACCATTCGGATTTATGAGGATATTTAAGTTTTGTTTCGAATGATTTTCTTAATGTTTTTTAAAACAACTTGTTAGTACAAAATTT
>NW_021484585.1:0-248 GCF_001605985.2 Dendrobium catenatum | reverse complement strand
TTATGTTCATTTATATTCTATTGAACTTTGAAATATATAATTTTTATTTATCTCTCTTGTAATGATTTTCTATATTCAAATGTCTAAATTGAATCATGTTTTTGATAAATTCTTCTTACTTATAATGTTATATCACTTCTTAAATTCTATGAATTTCAATAATTTATCTAATGTTATTAGTTTTAGATTACATACCTTATGTCAATCACCATTTATATTAAATTTTCAAATGAATTTCATATAATTAC
>NW_021484584.1:0-365 GCF_001605985.2 Dendrobium catenatum | reverse complement strand
CGAGCCTTGAATCCGACGGTATTAAGATGCAAGCCTACCGGAGCAACCGAGTGGAATACCCTCCACACTCCCTTGAGTCCCCGCTCACAGGATATTCTCCCGCCCAGACTTCACCCGTTCTTCACTCTCTTTCAAGCCCTCTCTTCAAGTCTCCCCCATAAGAACAAAGCTCCAATGGCTGCCAAAGACTTACAAAAGTTGACATGCCATATCTTAAATAGAAGCTTTCAAAATGAGCTCATTAATGCAAGTTGCCGACATCATCGTCCAGGATGATATGCATATCATCCTGGCCGATTAGTTCAAATTCAGCTCAACGGCCCGGGATGATTTGGGATGATCAAAAGAAAACTGGTTATATCGTC
>NW_021484583.1:0-245 GCF_001605985.2 Dendrobium catenatum | reverse complement strand
ATTAGGAAATCTATTTATCTTATTTATCCTTGCAGTGTATATTTTAGCTTCTACATTTTCTCTTATTTTAACCTTTTATTTTGCAGGTTCCTTCTAGTACATATTTGTTGGTTCTCGAGTTTTGTGGTTAAGAGATTATACTTATTGACTATCAAAAGTTCTCTCCTTATTTTTTTGGTGTTGGTTGTTTGCCGCCCTTGTAGAATATTCCTAGGCAATTTTGTAATTTTGATTAGGAGGGAACT
>NW_021484582.1:0-248 GCF_001605985.2 Dendrobium catenatum | reverse complement strand
AACACCCCGATGATGGCCGTGTTGAATGCAGATCTCAGCCGGAGGGGTTCCCAAATATTTTCAATTGTCTCCCAAAAGTCCATTCCAAACACTTTCAAGCTCCACCCAAAATCCCAGAAAAATCCAAAACTCCAAAAAAATCTCAAAATCCCAAAATTTCAAAAATGTTTAAAAATGAAACCATCCATCCCAATACTTAAAGCAAAGCCCTTCCACCCTCCGCAATAGTCTGCCGGGGTGGACAAATT
>NW_021484581.1:0-882 GCF_001605985.2 Dendrobium catenatum | reverse complement strand
GTGCTTATGATCTTAACATAAAAAAAAAAAAAAATTCTTGCCAATTTATATTTGGGCAACCTTCTAAACATGTTCATCATGAAGCAATCAAAGCAGATATAAATTTTAAAATGAAGGTGAATATTTTTGTTCGAGAACATACACTACAGGAAAATCACCCAAAACTGACGGTTTTTTTCGGCGGTTTGGGTGCATGGTAACACTGGCGATTTTCGAAAAAAGCGGTGGCTTTGCGGCAGTTATCAAACCACCGGAAAAAAATGGCGTAGGAAACAATTAGCCGACGGCTTAATTAGCCGACGGTTTTCCGGCGGCTTATACCGCCGGTTTTTACCCGGCTTTGTACCGACGGTGTTCCTTCTGTTGTGCCACCGGTCAGGTGACCGACGGCTTACCGGCGGTCCTTCAACGACGGCTTGCCGGATGTTACAACGGCCGACGTGCGTAAGATCAACCGCCGACATGCGTCGGTAAACCGCAGTATAACACCGGCAGTTCCCGGCGATCTTGGTCGATGGTCACAGCGGTCTAGACCGCTGGGCTTTCACAGATAATCGCGGGTGCCGTCGGCAACCGCCAGTATAATACCGGTGGTTTAACGAAGTTACCGGCGGCTTGAATCAGCCGTCCGGTATCATCGTTTTCGACGGCCAAACCGCTGGTTGACCGCCGAAAACCTGTAGCACCTGAAAAAAAAATTGACAGAATCCCCTCTATATGGGGGAGGTTCACCCTAAATTCTAAACCTGCACAGAAAACAATATATAACAAGATTTGAGCAACACACCGCTATATTCAATCAACTATCACAACTATATACATAAGTACAACCAAACAAAATATTGAATGTAAACAAAATTAATATGTTCAACCATAAAACAT
>NW_021484580.1:0-385 GCF_001605985.2 Dendrobium catenatum | reverse complement strand
GGATTTTGTTGAGTTTTTGGTTTTTTTGGGATTTTGTAAAGTTTTTGGATTTTTCTGGGATTTTGGGTGGAGCTTTGAGTACTTGGTATGGACATTTGGGTGGAATTTTGAGAAATATTTGTGAAACCCCTCCGGTTGAGATAACCAATCAATACGGCCATCATCGGGGTGTTGTGGGGTCATTTCTCTTTATGGATTGAACCTTGTCGACTCTATCGGGCTGTCGACAGAGGATCGGGTTTCGTAGGCTTTATGCCCTTTGATAGTGAATTCTCGTTGTTATAGGCCTTGAAGGCCCAATATGAATGTATTAAGACAAATATAACGGTCGTAGCAATCGTATATTTGTTTGAGAATTCGAACCTTGTCGACTCCTATTGACCCG
>NW_021484579.1:0-272 GCF_001605985.2 Dendrobium catenatum | reverse complement strand
TTGAGAGATATGTTGGAGTTTTACGTGGTCTTAGCTCTGATTGAACATGATCCATTATTTGCAATAATAAATTAGAAGAAAACAAAAAATAACTTGTAGTTAAAATTTTTGTAATGAAAATAAATTTGGGCCATCTCCTATTATTTTCTTTGGGAATTTTTTTGGTGGCCTACTGAATATTGGGTTTTCTATATTTTTTTTAATAAAATTTGTTACTTTCATGTCTCTAAATATATAATTTCATAAGTGTGCTATTATATAATAAAATTTAT
>NW_021484578.1:0-324 GCF_001605985.2 Dendrobium catenatum | reverse complement strand
ATTAGTCTTTCTGACCTTGGTCTTCTACCCGACGCAGTACTTCTAATAAATATTGGACTTCTACTTGTCGTCGGACTACTACCCGTCGATGGACTTTCATCGGTCTTCTACCCGACTCAATGTTTCTACCCGACGACAAACTTCTGTCCTAGCTCATTTGTCATACTCTACCCCTTCGCCGGATGTATGCCCGTCATTTCAATATCCCTCCTTACAACGGTCTCTCCGACCTCCATCGCTAACCACCAAACATCAGACCTCCGTTGGATCTCTCGAAGAAAAAGGGGGGATCTCCGGACTTCCTTGCAAAGAGAGGGGCCTTGG
>NW_021484577.1:0-296 GCF_001605985.2 Dendrobium catenatum | reverse complement strand
ATAAGCTTCTTTTAAGCACTTGGGTCAAGTAATGTGGCTAGCACAAGTGAACCCAAGGATTTGTTCACATAGGGTTAATTCTTAGGGACCCAATGGACTCTCCCATGGGTTCAATTTAGTTTAGCCATGCTTGGGTTAAAGAAATTGAATAAGAATTATGTTTAGGTGTGTTTGGTCAACCATTATTAAATTTGTTAACCAGGTTTGACCAGGGGTTAAGGTTGGGTCCAACCAAATTAAAATGATATTTTGGACTCAATGGAAGTGGTCCCATGCCATGGGAGGTCTTTAGGTTT
>NW_021484576.1:0-232 GCF_001605985.2 Dendrobium catenatum | reverse complement strand
GCCAGAGATGAGAGTTTGGGAAAGATCAGAACTGAGGTTCTGAGGAACCAGATAGCCACCCAGGATACTCCTTGGAGGGAGACAAGCTGCTGTATCAGGGGAGATTTGTGATGCCCCGAACGTCGATCCACATCCCAAACATACTCCATGAGTTTCACGGGAGTGCAATAGGGGGCCATTCAGGCATACATAAGACATACAGAAGACTAGCTGGGGAATTATACTGGAAGGG
>NW_021484575.1:0-349 GCF_001605985.2 Dendrobium catenatum | reverse complement strand
CCGGTGCGATGCTTGCGACGATTTAAGGATCCCTCTTTAATGCTAGCAACGATCCGGCAAACCCCCGAGGCGCTCAAGTAGCATTGTAGGGCGGGAAACCGGTGCGGCGCTTGCGGCGAAGCGGATAAAAAAAATGTATTTTTATTCTTCTTTATTTTATATAAGTACCCGAACGCCCACGTGGTGCAGAGGGGGGAAATCTGTGTTTTTCTAACATGTATTTTCTTTTTATAATAAACAAACAAAACCACCCTTAAATGCTCACGTAGCGGGCGGGGATAAAAAATACAAATTCGACCGCGGTGTCATTTTGACACCTACCTGAAGCGCTCACGTAGCGTCGAGGGTA
>NW_021484574.1:0-262 GCF_001605985.2 Dendrobium catenatum | reverse complement strand
CCCTGACCCACCTCCACCTTACTTGTACCCATCATCACTCCATAACACCATGTATCCACCAATGTCACCTCCAATTGATCCACAACTTGGTTGGAGATGAAATTATAAGTAGCCCCACTGTCAATCAACACCGCCACCTCCATGTCTGTAATGTCCCGCTTCACCTTCATGGTATGATTTGGAGTGAATCCCACCACTAAATTCAAGGAGACCTCCATCACGTCCAGATACAGCTTGTCATCTCTCTCTCTCTCTCTCTCTC
>NW_021484573.1:0-448 GCF_001605985.2 Dendrobium catenatum | reverse complement strand
CTATTTTAAAACTTGGTATATCTAGTGTCATTATCATATTTGGCAAAACATTTAGCAACAATATCCATATCCTCCGTATTAGTAAAAGCAACACTATGATAATGAGAATTAGAGGGAAGTTTACTATCATTTTTTTTTTAAGATGCAGAGCAATATTATTAAAAGGAAAAGAGATTACAAACTAAGAAAAATATTACTTTCCTCCTTTAGCAAGCTAATAAAAGGAGGAATAGAATCCCAATTACAATTATTCCAAAAACAATTACTTGTACGAGCAATGTTAGCACACATGTTTGGTAACTTATTGCAATCTCTACTCACTCTACTAAAAATAACATTCTTGAATTCTTTGAGGAAATGAATCTCTTCCCTTCCATTTGTAATCACCATCTTGGACGAATCTTTATTAAGCTTATGAAGAAAATTAATGACATTTGCATTGTCACCT
>NW_021484572.1:0-327 GCF_001605985.2 Dendrobium catenatum | reverse complement strand
GGTTATTAATTTTAATATTAACATAACATTAAATTTAATAATTAAAAAAATATTATAATATTTACACTACTTACATGACATATTTTGAAATAACTTTTTTTTTGTTAATTTTGATTTTTTTATGACTTTTTTATTTATCCTGCCTCATTTGCCGACAAAATTTTCAATTAACGCGCATCGCAATTTATGTGTCATCCTCGCCTCACATGCGAGCAAATTTTATATTTTCACTCATGCAAGGTTTTAGACAATATTATTATCAATTTTTAGTATTTTCAACGTTTCGAACGTAACGGAGAAATTCATTTTGCAAACGGACGACGTTTG
>NW_021484571.1:0-417 GCF_001605985.2 Dendrobium catenatum | reverse complement strand
GAGATTTTATGGACGGATTGAACCGTTTTTGGATTCTATGAGCTTGTAGACTGTCCACGTTTATTTGTCCTGTTGAATCCACATCCTGAAATGCAGCCAATCGAGAGGTAGAAGCGTTTGAACTGGAAATGCTTCGGTTGGCCGGAATCCTCACCGGCGGTAGCTTTGGACGAGTGGTTTTGGCTCAGGAAATGAAGAGGAGATGGTTGAGAGGTTTGATGAGCAGAGAGCTCGGCTGGGGAGACTTGAGATGGTGAGAGAAGCTAGGTTTTGCAATGAATGGCTTTTGGACCTTTTCTCCCTATTCAAACATCCCTAAGCCAAATGGATGGCTGGGATGCATTAGGGGGCTCTACCTGATGAGGGACAAGTGTCCCAAACCGTCAGGTGGCAGGGAGAAAGGCTGGGAAAGGCCCT
>NW_021484570.1:0-422 GCF_001605985.2 Dendrobium catenatum | reverse complement strand
CCCAAACAAAAAATAGGGACATTATCTGAAGTAAGTACGATGTTCCTTAACTATATTGGAAGAAAATTCAACATGCTGTTCAAGATATGTCGTTTAGGGAGTTAAGGTAAATATAAAGTAATTATCATAAATATACATATTACTTTACAATGGCTACTCAAATCTTCTATTTTTTCTTTCTTAAATAGAAAGAATTTAAGTAGTTGCTTTAGCATAACTCACGAATAAGAAAATTTTTTTAAAAGAGGTTTAAATCTACTGCAAAATATGTTTACTAACATAACAAAGTCTGGTGAGCATCCATTGTGGACTGGTAAGAGTGTTTGGAGTGAATTGATCAGAGCATGGGGCACCCTAGATTATAATAGGAGAGAGCATAATAAGCATAATAGAGTTTTCAACTATAGGGGCATGGAGACCTC
>NW_021484569.1:0-244 GCF_001605985.2 Dendrobium catenatum | reverse complement strand
ATCTATACAATATCAATAAATCTATGCTGTCCATGTCTATATCAATGTCGATAATCAATAATGTCCATATCAATGTCGATAATTAATAATATTCATATCAATGTCGATAATCAATAATCAATAGTAGCCATGCTCAGTGATCAATCATGTAATCAATGAATCCGTATGATGCAGTAGATTCATAAATCCGATCAAATCAATAAAGCGGAAATCGATAAAACAATAAATCCGTACGTCAATACAG
>NW_021484568.1:0-279 GCF_001605985.2 Dendrobium catenatum | reverse complement strand
GTTGGAGATGCCCTTAGTGCTTCATACACAAACTTTTGACCTCCCAAAAAGAATTGTTCAACAATGAGCCAAATCACTTTGAAAATTCTAAAAACCCTTATCCATGACTTGAACCCTAAAATTTAATAAAATATTTGCCATTAACTAATCTAACCAAAAATATTATCAGTAGATTCACTTCTCTTGGAATTTTTATTGCGTCCTCCCATTTGACGTAGAGATACGTCCTCCCAGAGCTAAAATCGGGCTAAAAAATGAGAAATACCGAGCAATACCAAA
>NW_021484567.1:0-246 GCF_001605985.2 Dendrobium catenatum | reverse complement strand
CTCCCGCCACGCTAGAGAAAAGCGTGCACGGTAGGTGCCCTCAAAAGAGGACACCGCGGCCGTAACTTATTTTATTCCCCACCACGCCAGAGAAAGGCATGCATGGGTTGCGGGCACCGGTTTAAATTAAGCAATTTTATATTTTACCCCGTCTCGTTGTGGGCGTCGCACCGGGTTCCCTTCCAACCACGCTAGAGAAAAGCGTGCATGACTTGGTTTTCCGGTCCGCCGCTAACGCCGAAAATA
>NW_021484566.1:0-230 GCF_001605985.2 Dendrobium catenatum | reverse complement strand
CTGCCAGGCAGCATCTAGCGAGGTCAAGCTGGCTTCCGAGTGGGGAGAGCAAGGGAAATTTTTTTATTTTTCCGAAGGCTAAATTCTAACGGAAAGCCGCCAGAATTATTTTCCGCCGAAAATCCGCCAGAATTATTTTCCGCCGGAAAAAGTCGTCGGAATTTATTTTCCTACGCGTGTTTTACCGGAGGAATTTTTTTCGCCGGAAAACCGCCAGTAAATTTGAAAAT
>NW_021484565.1:0-251 GCF_001605985.2 Dendrobium catenatum | reverse complement strand
TCGCAATTCCGGCCTCCAAAGACTTCTTCAGCGCCCCAAGATCTTTCAGCCTATTACGGATCCAGAAGAACAGGCCTCGAATAGTTCTAAGCCACTTCCGATTAAGCATTTCATCCGGCCTTCCGAAGTCATCCTTATTCCAGAGCTTTCCCACGAGTTACAAGGTAGCAGGATAAGTCAGCTAAGTATCTTCAAAATGAATCCATCTACACTCCTTGTTCAGAATCACATCCGTCAGTCTTAGAAGAAGA
>NW_021484564.1:0-321 GCF_001605985.2 Dendrobium catenatum | reverse complement strand
AACTCTATGTCATCTCCCAAGGGGGAAGCTAATATTTTTGAGGAAGGTAATACTTCCTCATTCAAAAAGAAGGGTAAGAACAAAAAAAGCAATCCGAGTAACACCCCTAGGTTCACTCTAGCCTCTAGTCAAACTCTTAATGGTTAAAGCTCTAGTGTGGAATATTACTGGGGTGGGTGGTTCTTGTTTCAAGGACAGAGTTACGAATCTTTATAGTATTCATGATATTCACCTTTTTATTTTGATTAAACCTTTGATTGATACTGGTAAGTTGGATTCTGTTCACACTAAATTGGGTTTTGATTTTTCCTATGGTAATTG
>NW_021484563.1:0-315 GCF_001605985.2 Dendrobium catenatum | reverse complement strand
TGCATTCATAAGGTCCCTTTCTCTTTCTCTAATAAAACTTTGGGGATTTCAAAATGAATACCTATCTCCTATCTAAGACGGGTATTTATTCTGAAAGTCCTAGGATTTATAAATTGATAATTTCCTGCACTTAGGAAATTATCAATCTATAGATTCTTTAGAAATAAATTAAATAACTCTAACCCTTAAAATTAGAATAATTTCTAATAATTCAAATATACTTTACTTAAACGTTAACCAAATTCCTTTGGCCTGTAATAAATCAATCCTAATAATATATGCAATTCAAACAATAATTCCTATAGGACCTATCCA
>NW_021484562.1:0-256 GCF_001605985.2 Dendrobium catenatum | reverse complement strand
CAACAGGCTATATTTACTCAACCTGAAGATTGGAAGGACTATTTGTTTGAGTGCTAATTTGAATATTGATGCATGGTTGTGGCATGCAAGATTTGGCCACATGCATCAACTTTCAGACTTTGAAGGAGATGTAGAGAGGAAAGCTAGTCCATGGCATTCCCGAAATTGATCACCCTGTGCAGATTTGTGATGGTTGTATAGTTGGCAAGCAACATAGATTTCCATTTCCAAGAGAAACCAAGTTCAGAGCTGAGAA
>NW_021484561.1:0-274 GCF_001605985.2 Dendrobium catenatum | reverse complement strand
GAAGTTAAGGCGTGTTATTACACGTGTCCCACTACATCATCTGCAGAGGAGTAGAAACCACTCAGGGTGCCACTCTCTTAACTACTAGTCTAGTAGTAAATTGAAAGGGGAAATAATCTAAGATTGTGTTAGATAGTGATACCATTGAAATCTAACTTTCAACGGGGTCCTATCGCGATAAATCTTTTGATAACAATAATGCCGTGCTTTCTAGGGATGTTGTAGACCCTATAACAATCTCTCCCTTCAAAGAGATTATAGGAATTCAATTCCA
>NW_021484560.1:0-350 GCF_001605985.2 Dendrobium catenatum | reverse complement strand
TTTTTTACACAGAACAAACAAAGTTTGGGGAACAACTGAGACTGAGATGACTGCTTATTGATCAGATCCATTAATACAACACTAAAAAAGGACCGATCCGCGTCATAGTGGCTAAAAATATTTAAATTAGAGTAGCATATTTAATCATCATTTCAAAAAAAAAAGTTACAGTAAATAAACAAATGAATATATAAATGTGAATCATTTAATCCTATTGATGTCTGCCAGAATATTTATAGTAACAAAAAGTGCTAAGAGTTTATCATTATCATTGGATAACAATTCCACACTATATAATAAGTTGAAAGCATCACACAGGTGTCACAAAAGTGTTAAAGCGTAAACATGAC
>NW_021484559.1:0-299 GCF_001605985.2 Dendrobium catenatum | reverse complement strand
GGTCTTAGTGACCTCATACAAAAATGAGGTCAACAGATTGAAGGGGATCTACCTTGCTCTTTCCTTATTTTTCTTTTTTGACTGTCGTTCATGTATGGACGCTTACATCTCTTTATTTAGTTCTTCCCCTTTTGTTGTTTTTTGCTTTGGGAAGGCATAGGTTTTCAGTTCCATACTAACTTTGTATTTTTGACCTCTTATTAATGCAATATGCAAAAGCTCATCCCTCTCTCTCTCTCTCTCTCCTTCTTGCTCTCTCTCTCTCTATCTATCTATCTCTCTCCCTCTCTCTCTCTCCC
>NW_021484558.1:0-280 GCF_001605985.2 Dendrobium catenatum | reverse complement strand
GCCAAAGAAAGAAAATGTATTTAAGATATTTTTTACGCATTCTTATATCATCCATAAATTATTTTGGCCATATGTCTTGATAACCATTTAGTATATTCAATAGTGTGATATTGTATCGTTGGAGTAAGAATTTGTGAGGGCAATGAGGATGATGATTTCAAATTTAGCTATCAATTGCGCGAGGCTACTATTGAATAGCTGTATGTTTTCTATGGTAATGATGTGGTGTGTTTGGATGGTCTGGAGCTTCACTGGCAACCGCACAACCGCATTTACCGAA
>NW_021484557.1:0-239 GCF_001605985.2 Dendrobium catenatum | reverse complement strand
TTCCGACGGAATTTCCGGCGAAAATAAATTCGATAGAAATTCCGGCTGATTTTCCGGCGGATTTCTGACGAAAAATTTTTTGTTGAGAACCATCGTATTTTTTGATTTGCTTTCCGACGGATTTATTTTCAACGGAATTTCCGGCGAAATTTCCGGCGGATTTTCGACGAAAATTAAATATGTTTAAAAAAATTGTTATAATAAATATTTATAGTTATTTATTTTGTTAATTTAAGTTA
>NW_021484556.1:0-545 GCF_001605985.2 Dendrobium catenatum | reverse complement strand
TCGTAACCGTTTTATCCTGCGGTGGCCATTTGGCGGCTGACCGCCGGTTAGAGGACACGTACCACGTCCTTATTGGCAGGAGATTGTTTTGAGAATGGATCATAGTGATATTTTTGGCTAGGCATTTGGCTCTTTGTGAGCTAAAGTAAATTTGAATTTATCCACCCCGATAAACTATTGCGGAGGGTGGATGGATTTTGCTTTAAGTTTTTGATGGATTTATTTTAATTTTAAATATCTTGGATTTTGGGATTTTTTTTTTTTTTGTGGAGCTTTGGAGTATTTGAAGTGGACTTTTGGGATAACATTTGAAAATATTTGAGAAACCCCTCCGGTTGAGTTAAGCAATCAACACGGCATCATCAGGGTATTCTGGGGTCATTTCTGTTTGGTTATTGAACCCTATCAACTCGACCAAGTTGTTGATCAAGGATCGGGTTTCATAGGCTTCATGCATTTGTTCATGAAATTTCTTAATTTTAGGCATTGAAGGCCTAAAAAGAATGTATTTAAACAAATACATCGGTCGCTATAACCGTGTATCT
>NW_021484555.1:0-201 GCF_001605985.2 Dendrobium catenatum | reverse complement strand
CAAAGTAGTATTGTTTGGTGGTCATTGTGAGAGGTTGCCAATTGGAATCATTGCAAATAAAATATTTCCATTTCTTGAGGTATGAATCTTTGGGCATAAACTCACAAATTATTAAATATATAAACCAAAGCTTAGTTGATTATTTTTAGGTAAAAAAACATCCTTTAGAAATGCTAGCTTTGTTTTCATTCATTTTGCATC
>NW_021484554.1:0-230 GCF_001605985.2 Dendrobium catenatum | reverse complement strand
AAGAAAATCTCATCGAACAGTTGCTTTCGTTAAATCATGGCTGGGAAAAGAAAAGCTTACCAAACTGATAAAAAAATGTTTAATCACGGTTGGGCAAATGTATATTAATAGGATTTGTATGGCAAATGAAAAGCATTTAATGACATTGCAAGATCAGGATAGGGAATTACAATGAAAAATACAATAGAAGTGGCATGAAATATAATCATGATCAAATACATAAGAAAGAA
>NW_021484553.1:0-250 GCF_001605985.2 Dendrobium catenatum | reverse complement strand
AATGTTGAAAATGTTTCTCACTTAGGAGTTGTGAATGGCGATAAAAGCATTAAGGATAATGGGGTTATTGGTCTTGCAGAGGTTTATGAGGCTGTGGAGGAGGTTGTGCCCCCGGTTTTTCATGCGGGTTGTTCTTCTGTTGTTGAAATTCCGCCTGATACTTTGGTTGAAGCAGTGGGCATGATTAATGGTAAAGGTGCTATTGTTGCTACAGATGAATTTGTTTTCTCTCCTTATGCATTACCTTTTG
>NW_021484552.1:0-238 GCF_001605985.2 Dendrobium catenatum | reverse complement strand
ACTAAATGTTCCAAAAAAAAAAAAATTTTGCAAAGCAGTAGTTCAGACATTCAAAATTTTGGAATCAGTTCAGGATTCTGAGCTGGGTTCCAATTAATGTGCTTACAAAATATTGGGCTCTAATCAATCAATTGAATTAATGAGTTACGATAACATATTGGATATTAATAAGGTTATTTACGAGTAACCAAACCTATTTATTGGGTAGGTTAGGTCTCGGGTGTAAACGAGTCGAGTT
>NW_021484551.1:0-201 GCF_001605985.2 Dendrobium catenatum | reverse complement strand
CCAGATCGAATTCAACCCAATTGCCACTTGCATTGGGAGCACCAGACCCAGACCTGCTTCCCATACCAAACCCAGGGTTTGGTCTGACCTGAATCGGGCTCACTTCGACTCGAACCAAGCAGGTTCGAGCCCAACCGAGCCACCAGATCGACTCCAGCTTCCCCAGGCCAAATTGGCTCCACATTTAGCTCCAGCATGTCC
>NW_021484550.1:0-281 GCF_001605985.2 Dendrobium catenatum | reverse complement strand
TTAGATTAACACACTAAATCTTATTTTAAACTCATATGATTAAATTATGTATATGGTTATTCATATTTGAAAATTTGGATGTAAAAATCCTTTCTATACATTAAATAAATCTAATACCATTTTTTATTAATGCATTCAAATTAACCTCCATGCTTATAAATGTAAGTCATTATATTTAAACTATAATTGCATTACTTACATCCATGCTGAGGTGCCTCATCCAATCCTCTATTTTAAACTTTTCTATGATTGTAAGTCACTTCAAAACTTTCTCTTTGCAT
>NW_021484549.1:0-293 GCF_001605985.2 Dendrobium catenatum | reverse complement strand
ATTGGAGAAAAGGTAAGGATCATAAATATTCTAAAGGAACTTCTAATATTGTTTGTTATGAATGCAGGAGGCCTGGACATGTGAAAGCCGATTATCCTACACTTCAAGATCACTAGAGCAAAGAAAAGGAAAAGGGGGAGGAGAAACCTAAGTTTAGGAAGGACAAGAAGAGAGTTCAAAAGGCGTTCTGGGCATAATCTTGTACTGATTCCTCTGAGACTGAACCAGAGGAAGAGACTACAAACCTGCGCTTAATGGGGAAGATCATCTTGAGCAAAGTGATGAGGAAGAGG
>NW_021484548.1:0-352 GCF_001605985.2 Dendrobium catenatum | reverse complement strand
AGTTTAAATGCTTAAAATCATAAATAAGCAGCTAGGGTTTTTACCTTTTTTTCTAACTATCTATCTATTCAATCCAATTTCATTTCCTAATTCTCAAATAGAAAATGAGTACGAAATCGCATACGTTCATTTAGCACAACAACAACACTATATTAAAGAATTCATGTCATGATTATTCGACAAGTTTTATATTAGTTGTTAACTACCTATCATAATCATCCATATTTCTCATCCAGGATTTGGGACCTGACAACGGCAGTGTTTAGCACAAATTTAATTTCAAATAATATAAATTATTCCATAATATAATATATGGATGCAATAACAATTGTTTCATAATAAGATACATGAA
>NW_021484547.1:0-412 GCF_001605985.2 Dendrobium catenatum | reverse complement strand
AAGTATGTGTATGAGTTTGAAGGAGAAGGTTGGTTCTGATTATACAGATAATCCAAATATAGTCATGAATGGTGGTCGAAATCCTCCTTTGGTGGACTCTCAGCTTGAGAAGGGTAAGGGTGAAGAAAGCTCCTGGACTGTTGTTAAACACGGGATGAAGAAGGTGAACAGAGGAATGGATAACAGAAAATTTTTCAATAGAAAGTTTTCGATTCATATGAAGAAATTGTATGTTCCCAAAATTGGCACTTCCAACCAGAAAAAGAAAATTGCTTCAAATGCTATTAATCTAGTTAATAAGCAGGAGGATGTAGCTGGGGTTAATCAAAATCCAGTTAAGGATGTTATTGATGATGGGGATATGGTGATAGATAGAAGTGATCATACAGATAACAATCTCAAGGTTGGTAAG
>NW_021484546.1:0-328 GCF_001605985.2 Dendrobium catenatum | reverse complement strand
TCCTTGGGACATGCCTTATTCAGGTCTCTATAGTCAACACAGACCCGAATTTGACCATTTTTCTTTCGAACCGGTTCGACGCTGGCTACCCAAGAAGGATATTGCTCCTCTCGGATAAATCCGGCCTCGACCAATTTCTTAACTTCAGAAATGACTTGTTGTTCGATCTCCAAACGCATACGTCGTGGAGCTTGTTTAACAGGAATGGCATCATGCCGAATTCCAAGTTTATGAACTGCTACATCGGCGGACAAGCCCGGCATCTCGTCGTATGTCCAAGCGAAACAGTCCTTAAACTCGGACAGAAGTTGAATTAGATCCCTAGACT
>NW_021484545.1:0-230 GCF_001605985.2 Dendrobium catenatum | reverse complement strand
ACTGTCTGATTGATGTTATAGATAGCTCTGGTAAATGATTTTGATGAAATGATTGAAATTTTTTCCAAGTTACATCTTGGAGCGTCACAAGTTGGTATCAGAGCAGTGTTATTGGAAGAATGGATTGTTACCAGAGTTATAGGATTGGATTGAGAGTTGGGTAGAATGGGTAGCTGTAAGTGCAACATTTTGTATACATAATTGCATGTGTGTATCATTTATTCTGAATT
>NW_021484544.1:0-209 GCF_001605985.2 Dendrobium catenatum | reverse complement strand
CTAAACCACTCTACATTTGCCCTTGATCCTACCACTCTACATTTGCCCATCAACTTTGATTTTTTGTATTCCTAGCACGTAATGTACTCCATATGATGTGCATCAAGCCAAGGCCTTCCCCAAAGGAAGGGCCTCATTTGTAATCAACTGTAATACTAGTCGATTCATTCAAACTGAGCTAGGCCCGAGGTTTTTCCCCTTTTTTAGGG
>NW_021484543.1:0-2054 GCF_001605985.2 Dendrobium catenatum | reverse complement strand
TTCAATTTCTTCGATTTTCATCTTTGTTTCTTTTATAATGATTGCTTTTGCCTTTAGAATTTCGCCGGGTAGAATGTGATTTGTAACTCATTTTCTCTTTTGTTCTTCAGAATTTATCTTGAATTCCTCTTTTTCTTGGAGAATAATATTTTTAATTATAGCTATAAACATTGTTGTCTTGATCTAAGGTCTTATTACTTTGAATTCTCTTTTTAAATGGATTGAAAAGCATCTAATCATTGTGTACAGCTGAAACTAATGATAGATCCACCCGTTACAATCCCCCATTCAAAGCCAACAAATAATTTAGCTATCACTCTTCCCATACTACTAATCTCTTATATCCGCATTACCATTCTGCATCCCTCCGGGCCCTGCTCCTTTGCCATTGGGGACCCTTGAGCAGAATGTTTCTGCATTTAACCTTCAATTTCCTCTCTCTAAACTGGAGCCCAGAAAATATTTTATCAAAAAGCCCCCAATCACCCCATAACCCGTGCTAGATCATTTATTCTTGTCTCAAATGGGCGAGATTTCTATCAATTTACCAAAATTAGAGGCTGTCGTTAACTTTCTCGTAAGTTTGGCATTGATCTTCTTTGCATGCTAGAAACTACTAAGCTGTAATTATTTCAGATTTTGAACTAAAAGCAATTCAATCCTTTTTCTGTTTTTGATACTGAAGGGAGCTTTTATAAATGTGATATTGCCTTGGGTGGTAGAACTTGGTTGAAGTGGCATTCTGCCTCACTTCTTGGATGTCTCTTTGGGATGACCTATCTAGTAGTGGGGAAGATACTGACTTACCTTGAATTGTCATGAGCCACCTCAACTCTTAACCTTTTTAAGATGGAGATGTTTGAAGGAAATTCATTGCTTATTCATGTGTTAGATTTTTTTAATTCCTTTCATTGACAAAATGCTCCTTTCTTGGTTCAGGCAAGAAGATTGTAGGTCCATCAGAGCTAAATTAGGCATGGGTCTAGGTCTTTTTCTCTCACCTACATCCTAATCCTTCGACCATCCTTCTTTAAACACCCTCTCTTCTTTCTCACTTCTCGATTTCTCACATCCGTCACTATATCCAATTTTATAATTGCTGAATCAATGCTGCTATTTCTTTCAATTAGTTGAGGCTATGTGGCTCTCTTCTAGGCTAGTGACCCAAGGTTTTTTTTAGTGATATTCAAGGAGGAGAAGCATGTGAGACCCACTACCCACTCCTAAAAAACCGAAGTAATTTCTATTAATGCATGTCAATTTTAACTTGGTTAGCAATTATGAATCTTAGAGTGTTTAACGAAACCTTAAGAAAAGTCAAGAAGTGAGCTGGTAAATTTTAAGATTACAAAAATTTTCTTTGGGGGCATCGTGGTGTCGAGTTTGGCAGCGACACTGCATCCAACTCTCTGTTTGGGAAGAAAAAAAGTGTGCACTGCGGCACCAAGAGGCAATGGGTCTCAAGTAGAGAGATTTTGGGAGAATATGGAGGACGCTCTAGGAGCGCAGCAGTGTCGTGGAGTTGAGCACCGCAACACTAAGTAAAATATCTAAATCCATTTATACAAAAACGCTCACCCAACCATCTTGTCGGAGAAGAGAGGAGGAGAAGAGGAAGGAAAGAGAGGAAAGAAAAAGAGAGAGAGAGAAAGGATTTGGCAACCAAAGCTTGGGATTCGTTCAATGGACCTATTCAATATATTGTAGAGCACAATGTAGACTTCTGAACCCTTATCTCTAATTTCAATTCTAGTAAGTTTATAAAGAGTTATAAATGAAAGTGTAATTTTCTCAAGTTTTACAAAGTTTCACTGCGTAGTTTTAAATATATTATTGTATTACTTATTATGAGCATTTGGCTATATGAAATTGAAGTTTTATCGATTGATTTTTCCTACACGAATTTTTGAGTATATTATTGAATTGAGGCCTTTCTAGCAAAGGCAATAGTTATATAAAAATCTTAAAATATTTATCTGAATGTTCCCCTAAAGTTAGAAATTGAAATGACAAAGTTCAACGAATATTATAATTTATAAGTAATGTGACTTTTT
>NW_021484542.1:0-305 GCF_001605985.2 Dendrobium catenatum | reverse complement strand
TCCTTCCCTTTCCCAGAACCTGAAAACCACCAGAAAGTAAGGGTGAGCTCAACAGCTCAGCAAAGCAACAAACCTCCAATCAAAACTCTCAGAATCCAAAACCAACATATCAGACAAATCCGTACAGAAATCAGAATTCAAATCCTATCGGAACAGAACAGAATCGTGTCAGAATAGTATCAGAAATCATATCAGAATCAGAAATAAAATAGAAATCATTATAATATCACATCATAGCTGATAGCACTTATAGAAATCAGAAAATCACATCAATCACATCAAGAGTACAAAAATCAGATAATATT
>NW_021484541.1:0-202 GCF_001605985.2 Dendrobium catenatum | reverse complement strand
AGAAGAAGAGAAGAGAAGGAGGAAGAGAAGGAAGGATTCCTCCTCGACAGCCGCCGGACCACCGCAGAACCTCGCCGGACACTGCCGGACCACCGCAGGAATCTCGCCGGACCACCGCCAGACCACTGCAGGAATCTTGTCGGACCACCGCCGGACCACCGCAGCAACCTCGCCGGACCACCACAGGACTTCGCCGGACCAC
>NW_021484540.1:0-221 GCF_001605985.2 Dendrobium catenatum | reverse complement strand
CGTGCACAGCGCCCCCGCTTGTCCGTGCGGAGATTCAAATCAAGGACCTCTTCGTTTTAAGAATGTCAACCACTCTGCTTTGATGTAAAATATGTTAAAATATTAAATATTTTATATTTAAATAAATTAATACAAAAAATTTAAAAAAGAAAACTAAAATATTAACTAATTCATTAATATTAATATTAAATTTTTTAATAAAATAATAAGTCAAAATTATA
>NW_021484539.1:0-266 GCF_001605985.2 Dendrobium catenatum | reverse complement strand
TTATAAAACAAAATATAATGCAGACGGCACTATTGCAAGGAACAAAGCACGGTTGGTGGCTCAAGGTTTTAAGCAAGAGTATGGCTTAGATTACTTGGAGACTTTTAGTCCAGTTGCAAAATTTCCAACTATACGCATTCTTCTCACTGTTGCCGTGACACACAAGTGGAAGATCCTACAGTTAGATGTTTCGAATGCGTTTCTTCATGGAGATCTTACCGACACAGTCTACATGTCGCAACCAATTGGGTTTGTGGATCCATTGC
>NW_021484538.1:0-292 GCF_001605985.2 Dendrobium catenatum | reverse complement strand
GAAACAATACACTGTTGTAAGGTTCCATGCTATATCAAATGCTCAAGTGTTGGTCTGGAGTTATGTTTGCTTAACATTTTCTTTCTGCAGCCTAACTTCTACAAGGCGCTGATAAGTATTGAGCATTATTGTTCTTATCAACGCGTCTACTTTCTGCATTTATCTACTATAATATTTCTTGTTTGTTATGGTCTAGTTTAGGTGGAGAGATGTTTCAGTTGATGAGCTATGATATTGCAATTAGAGGAGCGTTCGCTTGGTTTAATTTACAGATTAGATCGTGAATTAATTA
>NW_021484537.1:0-271 GCF_001605985.2 Dendrobium catenatum | reverse complement strand
TAATTTTCATGGCTGAGGAGTTCGTGGACGAAAGTAACTGTAGAAAGAAACTAATGAAATTTTAGTGTTTATCTATACATACACGTGGAAAGTTGTTACTGTAGAAAGAAACTAAATGATCACAAAATGCTTCTTAATTAATCATTTATGCAGGGAATTTTAGTGTTTATATATACATCTCTCATTCTTCTTTGGGTCACTTTCCGAACCAATTGGAGCAAATAGATAATTAATGCCTTCTCCTTTGTTCTCAAAAAAACTTTCTTACCAG
>NW_021484536.1:0-327 GCF_001605985.2 Dendrobium catenatum | reverse complement strand
GCCTTAGCGCTCGCAATAATCTGAATGAGACTGCAAACCAGATCGTTGCCCGTTACATTGGCGGATTGAAGGACACGATCCAAGACAAGCTCGAGTTAAATTCGGTTTGGTCGTTGTCGCAAGCCGTTAATTTCGCCTTGAAAGCCGAGATGCAGTTGTCACGACCTTACAGACCCTTTTCTCAACGTCGTCCATTCTCTGAAGCTATAGCTTCCGAGAACAGAGGTCAGAGCTCAACTACAACTAATGGTCAAAAATTTACTACAAAGCCGCAGACCAATGCCGCACCCCCTTCGGTGACAACAGAGAGTAAGGCTCCAAATAAGA
>NW_021484535.1:0-297 GCF_001605985.2 Dendrobium catenatum | reverse complement strand
CTTTTTTTCTTTGCTAGTTAACCAGAAATTAATTGATTTGTTTAATTAGTTTTCCTAAACTTCCAATGAATAACTTGTCAACTCAAATTTATTATATTTAATATATGACTTTTTCATGCAACAATGATATGCATAAACATAAATGATTATTATAAATGCTGTTTATTTTTACTTATATCGTTATTAGTGATCAACCCAAAATTCAAAAACATAGTTAAAATTGGCTCAGCTCAAATTAATTATTTTTAAACCCTAAACTTGAAAATTAATTCACCGCATTTAGATGGAGGTGATGCT
>NW_021484534.1:0-202 GCF_001605985.2 Dendrobium catenatum | reverse complement strand
AAATGATATTTATGCACTTAGAAAAATTTGAAATTTTAGTTTATTGATTTTGGAAAGAATTAGTTTCAATTACTCTTGAAAATTGTACAAAGAGTACAAAAATCAAAAGGAATGCGCAAATGTTCGCAAATATGAAAAAGAGGCAAAAAAATTAGCCCAATGTAAAAAGATGCACAAAAATGTGCCCAAAAATTTGAAAAAG
>NW_021484533.1:0-516 GCF_001605985.2 Dendrobium catenatum | reverse complement strand
AAATCATATTAACAATCCAGATCGCTCCTAACCTATAGATAATCTAATCGTTAATCAAATCACAACACAGAGTGTAGTAAAAATAAATAAATAAACACACCAACATTTTACAACCAGCATGCAATGAAAATCGAGAAAAAGCCCGTCACACAGCAGTAAAAAAATAAACACCGGCCTAACCTAAAACTAGAGTCAGTTGTCATAACAAATAAATCTAATTGTGTGCAATAGGCTGTAAGGTTTTGATATGTCCTAAATCAATTATTGACTAAAGTTTTCTAATTGATTAAATTTTAGTTAAAAAAAAATCACTAATTCTAAGGTGAGGTGTCACTAAGTTTTTTTTTGTTATATGTTTCTATCCTAAAGTGTGCATGTATCATAAGTCTAGGTTTTTTAAGACTCAGTCCTTAATTATTGTCCTTAAATGTCACTACTATTATATGGGATGAATTTTTTGTTATTTACTAACCCTTGGGACTTTGCGTATATGTAAAAGGGGTTTAGGGATCTAAG
>NW_021484532.1:0-255 GCF_001605985.2 Dendrobium catenatum | reverse complement strand
AACATATTTTACATCTTATGTCTAGGTTTGCAAACATACTATTTCATCTCCTTAAGAACCTAGCCATACATGGAAGTAAAAAGATATGCAAACTCATTTTCATTAAAATCATAAAAGAATGAAAATACACGAAAATAATATCACTAGGAATGATCAATATATCTCCTCTACACTTCTTCTTTCTTAACAAAAGGAGCTGCTTAAACAAATATTGACTAAACATTTTAATGATTGTATCTAGTACTTCTCTAGTCT
>NW_021484531.1:0-286 GCF_001605985.2 Dendrobium catenatum | reverse complement strand
TTTAAATCGACTAGGTGGTTAGCTGACTCCCTAATCTAGGCTGGAATAAGTCTATATTTTGCACTACATTAGTTAGGTTCGGGCAACCATCGTTCGGTACCCAAATAGATTTAGGATCAGGGGAAAATTATAAATTATATGACCCCAACCTTTGGGAGTATAATCCCAATTTTCTAATAATACAATAAACCCAAATCAAATATTCTCTCAATCTAAAACTTAAAGTCCAACACTTATCTTAGGTTGGGATGTTTCTAAATTGTTATAGAATCTCAAAGTGTCTCCT
>NW_021484530.1:0-367 GCF_001605985.2 Dendrobium catenatum | reverse complement strand
TTATTGTAGCAATTCCACTCAATTACTGTAGCAATTCTACTTAAACTGACATGCATGAAGCTGATGGAAATCCTAGGGCTGAGAATGACTGAGAAGGTTTAATGGAATTAGAAGGGTTATTATAATGTGATTTTTTATGTGGAGACATTAGCTTCTTTTCCCCACCCGTCCCTCCTTGGACATCAGAAGCCAGCTTCAAGCTGAGTAGCGGGAGCCACTTGTTGAGGCTGCTGTTGTGAGATGCTTTGAAGGAGGATTTCAGATAATAAATTTCTGAAATCTAGTTGTTGGAATTCAATAAAATGCTGAAGTTGGTTGTGCAGAAGAGTAGTGGAAACTGATGCAGGCTAAGTTGGTGTAACTGGGA
>NW_021484529.1:0-253 GCF_001605985.2 Dendrobium catenatum | reverse complement strand
CAGAATAAAAACCCGAAAGCTTCAAAGAGGCGAAAAAATTCCGAATGGCATCTAGATTTGGACGTCTCAAGCCAAATTTACCCACCAAAGTATACTGAAAAGGGGAAGCTAGCTTAAGAACATCCTCATCCGACAATAAGACCGTCGGGACACCATTATAAACATCTTGCTTAACGTTAGGAAAAATATCACCTGAAGCAGAAGCACCAGCTAAAACTTCTTTAAAAGATCTGGATCTGGAAGGTGAAGAAGA
>NW_021484528.1:0-202 GCF_001605985.2 Dendrobium catenatum | reverse complement strand
GATTTAAATTTAAATAAATTGAATTAAATAAAAAAAATTAATGAAATACACCCGAAGCGGGGCGGGTTTGGGTTGACCTGAACCTGAAGCCGGTCGGGTTCAGGTTTGGAAAACCGACCCGTTTGAAAAAACTGGTCGGGTTCGGGTCAGGTTGAACAGTGTCGGGTCAATTTCGGGTTGGACCCGAACCCGACCCGTGACC
>NW_021484527.1:0-298 GCF_001605985.2 Dendrobium catenatum | reverse complement strand
TGATCAAAAAATTAAAATATAAAAATATAATTTTTTTCTTAATTGTTGTAATCGAATTATTATAAACATACAATCTCGAAGACTATTAAGATTCATTGATGATTCATGAGAAATAACATCGTTATCCAGGGATGTTCTTCTTCTAGCATGATTAATTCTCTCATAACAATGAATCCTCTTTAGCAGCGGCTTAGTATGGTGGCAACCTATACTATCTAATTCATGGATTCTCATATAAGGTACATAAGTATTATAACATCTCATCATTTTCTTATAAGAAAAAGAAAGCAAGAAATAA
>NW_021484526.1:0-296 GCF_001605985.2 Dendrobium catenatum | reverse complement strand
TTGATACGATCATATCGTCCTGGACGATCTCAGGATCATCGAGGATGATCCTGTCAAAAATCTTAAGTTACTTCAGGACGATAAATATCGGCCAGCTCGTATCCAAGGCTATTCTTAGGACGATTTTCCCCTGATTAGAACTGATCATCTAGGACGATCATAAGATCGGCCGGGACGATCAAGCCAAATTTCAATCGTCCAGAAGTATATCCAGGGCGATGCTCTGGCCGATCTTCTGAATTTTGTACTAATCGGCCCTGTCGATGTCCATATCGGCCTGGACGATAAAGTCGGCA
>NW_021484525.1:0-309 GCF_001605985.2 Dendrobium catenatum | reverse complement strand
AATTAGTCAATTTGACATAGATTTCTTAAATAATTTCAATGTTTTGATTCTGATAGAAATCATGACCGGCTATGCATTAGGATTTATTCTTTGGTTCTTACCTTATTCTGATGAAAGGCAGGGGGAAAGTAAGAATGTGCATAAGTTTATTCTCTTTTTTTTTTGTAAAAAAATTGTTTAATTTATAATTAGTAATTTTTATTTATTTTATTGCGTATTAGAAAGTTTATGATTGATACGTACTCCAAAAATTATCTTGTTCGGGCACGAACCTCGAGGCAAAAGCAAGTTGGAAACTTCAAAAATTAA
>NW_021484524.1:0-291 GCF_001605985.2 Dendrobium catenatum | reverse complement strand
TCAAGGACTAAACACATTGACATTAGGCATCACTTCACTATAGATCATGTGACTAAGGGAGACATTGAGTTACACCATGTGACAACTGAAAACCAACTAGCAGACATCTTTTCTAAACCACTGTCCTTCGATACTTTTAATTCTTTAAGGACCAGATTGGGTGTGATTGACATAGATGCATGAAACTTTTTATTGTCTTTTGCTTTTGTTTCCTTTTTGTTGTTTTAGCTTTTTTTTTGTGTGTGTTTTATTTGTTCCTTTTGTCTCTCTTTACTTAGTTTTCAAAATCAT
>NW_021484523.1:0-303 GCF_001605985.2 Dendrobium catenatum | reverse complement strand
TGTTTGTGTGTTAAACTTACGTACAACGCTCGGACGCAAATTTACAAACTCTACCGCCGCGTATTTTCTAACACGCAACAAAGAGCAGCCTTGCACTGCCACCTGCTAAAGAACAAGTAGTAATTGAAACAACAACAACAACAACATCAAGCCTTTATCCCACTACGTGGGGTCGGCTACATGAATCCTTTTCCTCCATTGTGTTCTATTAGAAGTCTAATTCTCATTTAAATCTAATAAAGAAAGGTCATTCTTAATATTTTCTAACCAAGTCTTTCTAGCCTCTACCTTTCTTAACATAAG
>NW_021484522.1:0-1096 GCF_001605985.2 Dendrobium catenatum | reverse complement strand
ATATTGTTTGGTAGGTTTAAGAAAACAATTGTTCAAATTTTTTTTTTAAGAAAGAATATATTTATAATATTCACAGCAGCTTTAAAAAAAAAAATTATTTTTCTCATAATTGCTTCACAAATAATTTTATTAAACGTCGCAGTTGTCTGAAAAAAACCTTAGGTTTTGCTATAATTTTATTCTACAAGTCATTGATGTCCAAGGACTTCACATAATCTAATTCTTTCTCTTATTTGCTATATGAACAATTTTTTTATTTTTTTCTTGCTATATGAAAAGTAAATTGTCAGCTAGAGACTTGCCTCCACTATTAGAATAGAAATAAATCAACTAAATTAACTTGTATTTCTTGCTGTCCTATAAGGGCCTGACACGTGTATTAACATGATGTATTCTCTATATATATACTTCACCTATATATCTACTGGACAACACATTAATACAATTCTTGTCTCTATCATCTCTGTTCTATGAACTTTTATTTGGTCCGGTGACCAGATGCAGAGGAACATCCGGTCGTAGGCAGAATCCCGCCTATACCAAGGTGTACCGAGTTTTTTGAGGTATAGGCGGAATTTTTCCTACAACTGAATGTTCCTCTACATCCGGTCGGAGGACATAATAATTGTTCCTGTTCGAGCAATTATTACGTACTCCGACCGGACGTAGAGGAATGTCCGGTCGGAGGTCAAATCGAGCCAAAAAACGAGAAATACCGAGCAAATACCGAACAATACTAAACAATAATGAGGAATACCATCATGTGAAAACCCGATACTGAGTTATACCGAGCTATACCGAGTTATACAAAAGTTGTACTGAGTTTTTCCTAGAAAAAACTCGGTACAACTCGGTATAACTCAGTATTGGTCTTTACAGAGCGGTATTCCTCGTTATTATCAAATAATATCTAGCAATACCGAGCAAATACCGAGTTTTTTTGTGGGATTTTGCCTCCGACCGGACGTTCCAAAACGTCCTTACACCGGACCTAATAAAAGTTCAATTTTGAGAGGGCTTGCTTGCTGCTTTTTTAAAGCAAATGAAGCCTAATTTTCTTTAGCACGAGGTACAATACCATGAAAACAAGGCTAAT
>NW_021484521.1:0-305 GCF_001605985.2 Dendrobium catenatum | reverse complement strand
ATGGGAGGAAGGGGAGCTCTATCTGCTGGAAGATTATATGTGAAGGAGCCCGTAGTTTGAGCAGCTCGGTTCGCTGGAAGATTTATGATGGAAGGAAGATTGAAGTGTTGAATGATATGTGGATCTGGGATAGGGCATTATCTGGATGGCCTACATTTTGTGATATCAACACTATTGAAAATCTGATGGTGTCAGATTTCATTCTTGAAGGAATTGGATGGGATAGGCCGAAACTCCTTCTATGCTTTGGAGAGTTGATGATGGACAGAATTTGTGAGATTCCAATTGAAAATGAATTGGATTCA
>NW_021484520.1:0-305 GCF_001605985.2 Dendrobium catenatum | reverse complement strand
TATATATATATATATATATGACATTATTCACTATATATGGAATGCATTCAAATGGTAATTATTTTTATTATTTGTTTTGGGCTTTCATGCCATGTATAATTTGTTGGACATTTTATTGGGTTTCACTTTATTTTGATGTCAAAATTTTACTCATGAAATATAGATGAGCATTAAATTTTGCTATTAATAGTGATGTGAATAATAAAACTTTCACTTATCATTTGTTATTGTTGAGATTGAATGTACTATGTCATGGATCTCGTTCCTTTGAACACTAAATGATTTATTAGAACTGATTTAATAAT
>NW_021484519.1:0-290 GCF_001605985.2 Dendrobium catenatum | reverse complement strand
TTGAAGTAGAAGATGATTGGAGGCAACCCTTCATCGAACAATTCAAGAAGGAGAACTGGTTTTGGTGCTGAGAAAACCAATCATCCCACATCGAAAAGTCGGTGGCAAATTCGTATCTAATTGGGAAGGCCCCTTCGTCATCGAGAAGGTATATCAAGGAGGATCCTATCAACTTGTCGACCTACACGGTCAGAGACCCATGTCGCCGATCAATGGTAGATATCTAAAGATGTATTTCGCATAAACTTATCTAAGAAAATATTTTGTTTAATGCACTGTGTATTTTACAC
>NW_021484518.1:0-224 GCF_001605985.2 Dendrobium catenatum | reverse complement strand
TACATCCCGTCGCAACCTTCCAACAAAAACAGTCAAGCGCTTCTTGCCAATACCGATACCAACAACTCCACTGACTGGTATCTAGACTCCGGCGCTTCTACACATATGACCAATTCAACCGACAATCTTGCTACATCAAACGTCTATACCGGTACTGATAAGGTTACCTTAGGGGATGGAAGATCAATCCCCATAGCTCACTCGGGCACGGGACTACTTCCAAC
>NW_021484517.1:0-306 GCF_001605985.2 Dendrobium catenatum | reverse complement strand
TCCCGGGGATGAATGGAAAACGGCATTCAAAACTAAAGATGGACTTTATGAGTGGACTGTTATGCCGTTTGGACTGAGCAATGCCCCTAGTACCTTCATGAGAGTTATGACTCAAGTTCTTAGGCCTTTCTTAGGAAAGTTCGTAGTAGTTTACTTTGATGACATATTAATTTACAGCACTTCGGTGGATCAACATCTCAATCATATCACTCAAGTCTGTGAAGTTTTGAGGAAAGAACAGCTGTTCGCCAACCCTGCTAAGTGTAAATTCCTCACCAATAGTGTGACCTTTCTTGGATTCATTAT
>NW_021484516.1:0-204 GCF_001605985.2 Dendrobium catenatum | reverse complement strand
TTAAAACCCAAGAATTTAGCAGTAACTTGAAGTTTATTCATAGAAATAAGAGGTTCCAAGAGAACAAGGACAGAAATATTATTAAGTTGCTGACAAGCTCACGCGATGCTTTCTCGGGGTGTGTCTGCTAGGGTTTCTCTTCGTGAAACCTAGCCGCCGCTTGTAACTTCGCCGGTGTGCTTGCATTTTCATGGCTAATAAGAG
>NW_021484515.1:0-2568 GCF_001605985.2 Dendrobium catenatum | reverse complement strand
TGGGTGTTTAACCAATTTGAACTGCATCAAGTTAGGACTGTAAAATTACGGCCATTTCTTGTTGAGAAAACTAAGGCTTCCTTTGTGATGACTTTTTTATTACTTCTTAAAATAGAATTTTAGTGCAAAAATTAAAAAATTTGCACTAAAACTATATTTTAGAAATCAATAAAAAATCGTCCCAAACGAAGCCTAAATCAAGTTTTCTTAACATATAAACAGTTTAAGCAATTGTATGTTTTGATTTTAATATTGACTAATAGATTTTGAACCTCTTATTGGAACTTTTATTTGGTCCGGTCACCTAACGTAGCTCTACGTTCAGACGTCAATAAAATAGATCCAAGTGTTCTCACTATTTATCGCGCGGCCCGATAACCCCAACCCGGAACAGAACCGAGATTGCTATGTTTGCGTATTGCTAGGTATTGCTCGGTATTTGCTCGGTATTGGTCAATTTTACTCGGCAATAATGAGAAATATCATTCTGTGAAGACCAATACCAAGCTCGGTATTGCTCGGTATTGGTCTTGACAGAGCAGTATTTCTCGTTATTGCCAAGCAATACCTTGCAATACCTAGAGCAATACGCGAACATAGTAATCCCGGATCAAGTCGTCGGGTCGCGCGGTAAAATGTAATAGCACGTGGCGACATATTATTGGCGTCCGAACGTAGAGCTACGTCAGGTCACTTGACCTAATAATTGTTCGATTGTTCCTCTTATTGAGGGTCTATTTGAGATTGTTGCATTGTTTTATAAATTTGGATGGAAAATTGCTGTGAGAAAAATTAACTTAACTATTCTTACTTCCAAAAATATCTTCCCACCACATAAATCTCTATAAAGTAGTAAGAAATCAATAAAAAAAAAAAAACAATAACCAAACCAAATTATATTTGCTGCTTGAAAACAAACCAGCTAAAAAGTAATCCCAAATATTAAATCAGCTCAATTTAAGCCATTTCAAAAGCCTAATTAAGCTTAATTAATGTTTAATCAGATTGATCAGTGAATAATGACTGAGCAAATCTCTTTTTTCCCCCAAAACTTTGTAAACTAATTGGCCTGAAAATTTGTTTAGGAGAGCTTAGCTTACCTCAGTCATCGATGGGCGCCAGATAGGCGAAGGCCTCACGCAGTAGGAAGCAATTTGAACTAATCTCTTTAGCTGATCTTTGTCATAGTTTTCACCAAGCCTTGAATCAACCAATTTAGTGAACTTCCCAGCCTCCATGAGTGGCTTTGCCTGCCCATAAAACTACTTATTTAGAGGGCTTTTGGGATCATTTTGAATGGATTATTTCTCATTAAGGTTTCGTTTGGGATAACTTTCTTATTGCTTCTTAAAGCAGTTTTTTAGTAAAAAATTTAAAATTTTGTACTAAAAAATTGCTTTAAGAAGCTCGAACAAAACAACCCCAAACGAAGCCTAAAAGTTGATACTAAACAAGCCCTTAGCTATCAAAAAGAGCAGAAGAATCAAAAGAATGTTTGGAATCTGGAATGAATGGGTTAGTTCTCACCCAAACAAGTAGACTCTGCTTTGAGGCATCGATTGGCTTCTTCCCTGTAACAATCTCAAGAAGCAGGACACCAAAGGCAAAAACGTCTGTCTTCTCATCTACCATTCCATACATGAAGTATTCTGGCGCCAGATAGCTGTTTCAATGAAGATTATGATACCCGCGAGTATTTTTCATAGGAATCATATATTTTCTTGGCCCTTATTTAGGCTTCGTTTGGGATGACTCTCTTACTATTTCTTAAATCAGTTTTTTAGTACAAATTTTTTTACTGAAAAATTGCTTTAAGAAGCAGTACGAAAGTCATCCCAAACAAAATCTTAGTGAAAAAATTTGAAGTAGATACATATTCTAGTTTTTTGAAGTTGGACAATTCGCTTTTAGGCAATGTTTTCTAATTTTAGGATATTCTGATGAGCTTTATTGTCTCTGGATTTGCACTGAGATTAGTGTGGGCCTTGAATATTACACGCTGCACTAATCTCAGCATGCATCTAACGACAAGGAGGCCTAATGTAACGTGATTTAGGCTTTGTTTGGAATGACTTTTTTTATTGTTTTTTAAAAGAACTTTTTAATACAAAAATTAAATTTTTTGTACTGAAAAGTTGTTTTAATTAGTAAGAAAGTTGTCCCAAATAAAGCCTTAGATTACAATATCCTAACATAACTTTACTTTCTTTCCTAATATGAATATTTTCACCTCTTTATCAGTGGACTAAATAAATTTGAAGATATTAAAAAAGAATGTGATGCAGATTTCTTATGAGTTAAATTCAAAGCCTTTATATCCCTTAACCATTCTCTTATTTCAGTATATGAAACTTTGCTTAAAGCTCAAAAAAAAATGAAAAATTATTTTATGCAGATGCCAAATGTCGTCCGGAGACCAATCAGAATGCGTCATGTCATTCATTCGCTCGGTACCGCTGATGTGGCTCATTTTGATTGGTCTCCAGAGCACGTCATGTATTCGGTATCCACATAGAATTATTTCTCCAAATAAAGGGGTAAAAACTTTTACCCAAACGTGCCCTCTAT
>NW_021484514.1:0-322 GCF_001605985.2 Dendrobium catenatum | reverse complement strand
GGGGTCAACTACTAATTTGAAGGATAGAAGCACAAAGGCATTGGAGATCGACGATGGCAGGGACTGTAAAAAAGAACGATACTTCATGTAGTGGAAACATGATAAACAACAATACATATAGAAGCATCATTTGGTGAGGCATTCTAAGAGAAATAGGTCATGAGGTATTTGAATCTATCATATTCTCTCTAGCTGCTGTGGAGAGTACGATATAAACATGGCAGTCTTCCCCTTATGCAGATTTAAAAGATTTGGCCGAATACAAAGGCGAAAGCGATTTATGATATTTGGCCAAAGAAGCACTCAGAAGGGAGAAAAATAG
>NW_021484513.1:0-2726 GCF_001605985.2 Dendrobium catenatum | reverse complement strand
ATACCGTTTGAAAACAAGTGTTGAACCTTTTTGTACAGAATTATCCTTTTCAGGGTTACGGTACCTTGGTCGTACCTCAGCAGGCATTACGGAACGACCATTTGCCCAACTAATTTTCTGCATGATCAAACGGCCTATGATAGCCCTGACCTTTCTGTTATATCCTCATCCAACTTGTGCAGGCGGTCACAAGGTTCAGAAGTAACTACATGCAGACATTTTGTGAGTGGGCTGACGACGATGACAATTAGAGGCCTCAAGTGACCACCTTCAGAAATACCTCGCTACTTCTTGAACTGAGGAATTTGAAAATTTGGAGGATCCGGAGGACAGGATATAGTGAATGCACCAAACAACAACAGTTCTCCTGCCCAATCATCTGCATTCACTTGGCCTCCCATCTGAGTCATCATCTCAGTCATCTTCTCATTTACTGAGAGATTTCTCACTCTTTGGCTCTCATTAATGTCCGCTCTCATATAGTTCTAACTAGTCTGCAAGCAAGTGACCCATTCGCTTCATCAGCGAATTATTTCTCCTCTGGCTTTCTTCTCCTTCTTCTCTAGATATATAACGGGAGTGACCACCTCTAACACAGTGTTGACCACAGCCTTCACGACGACGCTGAAAACTCGCCTAATCGGGCCGGTTGATTGATCGTCATGTCCACTATCACCCTCATCATAATAGCGTAATTGCCTCATTAACATTGGGCTGTCGTCTCCACCATATAGACAACTTCCATGGTCCAGAGTATATATTTATTTCTCCTTTATTTCTTCTTCTAGTTTTCCTCATAAGAAACTTCAATCAAGTATTTTCTTCAATGTTTTCATCCCCTTCGAGCGTCTTCTTGTAATAATTTTTCACCTCTTCAAGGAATTCGCTCTCTCTTCAATGTGCTTCCCCTCTGTACATTTCCTTCCTACTTCTAGCTACTCGGATCTCCGAAGCGGGGCACATGGATTTCCATGCGTTCGCTGATTAGGCACGGGACTTTCTTCACATACAATGGGCTGCGATCGAAGTGGTTTATCTCTTGCGAGGACTGAGACGGGACGAATTGAGATCCCTTGGAGGAATTCTCCAACGGGATGCATCTACCGTCTGCGCAGAATGTCATTATGGTCCTTTTTTGCGGCCCTACTATCCTGACGCATTGTTTTGTACGATGGGGCTGGATCTCCGGGAAGCCTCACCGGAGATTGCCAACGCACCAGATCAATCCTCCTTCTCTTCTATCTTACTCATTTCTTCGAGGCTTTGCGCCTCCAGACTTGTTTTACCTTCCACCGGGACCACCTTTTCTAAACTCTAAGTAAGCCGGCGGAATCCAAAGCTGAATCTGTAACTTCAGGTGTCACGCCCCGATGCTTCACCGACGTGAAATACCATACTGTCTTTCTCTTCTTTCAATGTAGCAACAAAGGACAGGGACGCCTCCTGGCCGGAGTTCCCTCAGCCAAATCGATCACCAAAGGCCGTTGGGAACTTCTTTTTCTTCATAGCCCCTTCTCACTTTACAAGTCTTCAGGGACTCTGCATATACATGCGAGCAGACAGAGTTTCGGGCTCCTTATCTTCTTTGGAGGGATATGGTACGGCCTTTCAGGCCGTCGGCATCCCATAAAGATTTCTTTAGCCTCCCCAGTTGGAGCCTATTCCTTTTCACCCAATTTAGATCAGAAAAACTTAACACGATGTTTCCTAAAGTCCACGGAAAATTGGCTTCCAAGGCAGTGCTGGGCTGGTAGATTGGAAAGGGTGAAATAGGCGAGTTGTTGACTTTGTTGAGCCCGGAGCTCAGCGCTATCATCTTCCTATCTCTGCTCTCCTGGTAGCCTTCCTCCAGATAGAGGACGCTCTCAGCGTTGTATTTCCCAGGTGCAAGATCAATTAACAATAAGGTCGGCAGACGTGTTTGGTTGTTTGTAACGATCACCACGAGACTCTTTCACCATTCACAATTCTATCTGGTGGTAAAGGCGCCCAGCACTGTCGATAGTGCCATCTCGAAATACCAGAAACTCCTATCCAAACGAGTCATTTTCAGCAAACAGGTTTGCCGCAGAACATCTATCTATTCTTACGGGTGACAGCTTCCTAGTAGACTTGAGTCTCTAGCAGACTCCTCAAACATTTCCTGCCATTCACAGGAAATGGCGGGCATTCATTGGACAGCAATCAAGCCGGGAACCGTCAAACACTTACCAAACTGGAATGGTCAGCTCCAGACGCCATTCCATTAGTCTCCGATAATAGCCATTAGTACCAGTTGGACTCCCTGGCCTCCTATAGATACCAAACTGTATCACGAGTCATCGGCGGTGTTCTGTAGATCCATCTGCATAAAAATGACAAGCAAGGGTTAGCTAAAATCAGAATCTGATACATCAACCCGCATCACCCCGCACTTTCAAAATGCAGAGACTTGCACAGAACACAGAAATAAAAGCAGATATCATTAGCAAGCAATTAAAATAATATAAATCTAAAATACTGCTAAATACGTTATTTCAATAGAACTTTTTTTTGACTGATCATTCTTTTAGAAAATTGAAATATTTAATTTCTTGAAAGATCATTTTGAAAGACTCAGAACTTTGAGTACGATTTGATATAGCAGCTACTATAGCACTGAGACGACTAGCCAAAGATGGAAAGAGAAACCAATCCCCAGCGGAGTCGCCAGAAATCTGTGGGCTCCGAAAATTCGGCCCCGACCT
>NW_021484512.1:0-353 GCF_001605985.2 Dendrobium catenatum | reverse complement strand
TAATGTCCAATGTCCATATTACACCCAGAATTTGCAAAAAAAAGTAAAGTGGCCGAGTACCACTGACAACAAACCCGGATTCTAATCCTAAAAATGACGCAAGTGATTTTTGAAATGGGATATACTGTTCTTCGAATCTTCATTTCTTCATCTTCTTTCTTTGTTTCTCCATTTCATCCTTTCTTCTTCTACGAACTTCTTGAATCCGTCGGGTTCTAGATATCCAAATGAAAAGAAACTCATCCCTAAAAAGGGGTATTTTCTTTTCTATTTGAATATTGAATCATCCTAATTTGGCTTTCTAAATAAAAGAGAATAATCCTTTTAAGGTATATTCTCCTTTCTTTGGATTC
>NW_021484511.1:0-240 GCF_001605985.2 Dendrobium catenatum | reverse complement strand
GATTTCTTCTTGCAGGTCTGTGAGGTGAAGCTCAACATGGTATCAGAGCTTTAGGTATTCGCCGTCAATGGCTTCGCAAGGATCTTCCGCCTCAGCTTCAGCCGCAGCGACTTCGTCATCTTTGTCCGCAGCGATGACTGAGTTTACCGTGCCTTCTTCCTTAAAATTTCTTATGAGTAATTTGAAGCACATTGTTTCTACTTCCCTTACAAATGAGAACTATCCCATTTGGCGTCTTCA
>NW_021484510.1:0-471 GCF_001605985.2 Dendrobium catenatum | reverse complement strand
GACTCCACCACAGCCAGCCATAGACTTATTGAAAAAAACATCAATATTTAGCTTAAAAAAATTATCAGGAGGTTTTAACCAAAGGATACTTCTGGGGACCTTTTGACTATTATTCACATCAAGATTAATCCCAAAATCAACAACAGCTATGTAATACTTATTGAAATTCTTAGCAGAGATTAACTTAGCAAAAAAAAATGGTCCCTAATTTTATCTTTTACATTTTGAATAATCCTATGATGATTTATAACCACCCCATTATAATGGGAATTATTCCTATCCAACCATAAAAACCAAATGATAAGAGAAGGGATAAGTTTCCTAATATGACATTTGGAATTAACAAACCATCAATTCAATAAAGCATAAATAGAAACCTTAGCATTGAAGCAATTTAAATGCAAAATATCCTCAAAATAAGTCCAGGCCTTAAAAGCACAAGGGCCAGAGACAAAACATGGTGCATATTAT
>NW_021484509.1:0-205 GCF_001605985.2 Dendrobium catenatum | reverse complement strand
AAAATATTTATACAGTTATGCTTCAAATATTTTTTTTCCTTATTTTTCCTTATTTATTTTTTTTCCTATATACGTGAATGTATTTTTGTCTTATCTAAAATTTATTTTAGAGTGTCAATTTTATGAAGGAATTTTTTTTTTAAAAGATTCACTAAATTTTAAATTTGAATATAAAAGAAGACATAAATCACCTGAATATATAAAA
>NW_021484508.1:0-315 GCF_001605985.2 Dendrobium catenatum | reverse complement strand
CTTCAGAGAAAGTAATGAATGGCTCATTTCGAGCTTACAGAACCTCAGTCAAATTACGTTCAACAAAATACGCCTCGTATCTTTCGGGATCTTTGAGAGCCTGAATCAGAGTCTCCCGAAGGTCTTTAGACATTATCAACGCGTCGTATATACTGAGTTGTGCTGGAATTTTTCTTAAATGGGATAAGATATTATAATCTATCCCATTGGCTGGAGTTTTCTTTTTCTTAGGATCTTCAAGAATAATATCATCGTTAATAACTATCTCTTTCTCCTTGTCTTTATTGGAGACCCCTTTCTTCGGTGGAGGCGGTA
>NW_021484507.1:0-305 GCF_001605985.2 Dendrobium catenatum | reverse complement strand
AACCATAATTATTTCCCTCATCACATGATTAATTTAGGCATGATTGTCATATATAATATAGTAATTAAGATGTATATAGTAAGGTAAAATTAGAACAAAATTTAAATTATAAAATATTACCTAAATTATAATTGGTAATTATTTTCATAATTATATCGGATCATCCTATACAATAAGGATCACCCGATACAATTGGCTTAATCAATCACAATTAACAGAGGTGTCCCAATTAATGATTTTTCTTGTTAACGGATCGTCTAATATGATGTAAATCATATAGTACGATTAGTTCAGAAAACTCATTT
>NW_021484506.1:0-1169 GCF_001605985.2 Dendrobium catenatum | reverse complement strand
GAAAAGATGTACAAGAGGGGAGAATTAACATTATCATATAATGTGTTAGTTCGTCCCAGAAAGGAATCCACCCGGGTAGTCACGTCCCCTTCCGTACTCCCGCCTAAAGAAAAAACGAAAGAACCTATTCAAGATGAACAATGGGAGACCGTGGTCTCCAAGAATACAACAAAAATGCTGAAACAGCTATAAGGAGTTCCTGGTGTCAAGTGGAAGTCCCCTATTGAGCCAGTACTAAACTTAAAATGGTTGCCTATGTCATAAGCATCCACCTCTAAACAGCAACCTGGCCAAGCTAGCTCATTCAAATCTAGTAAAGCAAAGCTAAAGTCTTCTAAGAAGAAAGCCAAGTTGAAGAAGCCTATGGCGAAGAAGACTGTAACTCAAAAGGCTATTGATAGTTTTGGTGAATATTACCAGACTGTCAGGAGGCCTATTAAGCTCGGTGATTTTATGAAAGAGCTTAAAATAGATGAAAAGGAAGAAAAAGCTGAGGCTGAATCTCTTCCTACAGAGATATGTCAAATCATCTCAACGACAGCAGAAAGGGAGAAATACGCTGAAGAAGCGGCCCCTGAGTTATATCTAATGGTATCATCAATGGAATTCAGTTCAGATGATCTATGTTTTCCAGATGATGAAGATTCAGACCCGAGCATAGAATCGCAAATGAAACAAGTGAAGTTGGAAGACGATTCCGAGTCTACAGATGAATCCCCAGACACAACAATGGCTGACTCTGAAGAGAATGCCTCATCAAACAAGTCTGAATCAGATGAGGTGGCCGAGGTACAATTGAGAAGTGGCAAGGTACTGCCGCCTCCACCAAAGAAAGGGATCCCTAATAAAGATAAGAGAAAATAGATAGTTATCAATGAAGATATTATCCTCGAAGATTCCAAGAAAAATAATACTTTGTCGAAGGGGATAGATTACAATATCTTATCCCACTTGAGGAAGATCCCAGCGCAACTCAGCATATATGATGCCTTACTGATGTCTAAAGACCTTCGAGAGACTTTGATTCAAGCTCTCAAAGACCCCAAAAGATATGAGGCATATTTTGCTGAGCGCAACTTGACCGAAGTCTTGCAAGCTCGAAATGAGCCCCTCATCACCTTTGCTGAGGATGATAAGATGCTTGGAACGGCAGATCACAATCGCCCATT
>NW_021484505.1:0-1159 GCF_001605985.2 Dendrobium catenatum | reverse complement strand
TCATCGACTTAGAATTCAATGGATATGTGTTTCTAATCATATTATTTCTTCTATTTGACTTGGGATGTTTCCAATCTTTTCCTAATCAATTTGATCTTCTTTGTAACACAAACTATCAACTCAAAGCCCATCATTCTTCTCTCTCTTACCTATACCCAAGTTAACGACATTATACATCTTCTCCGGCCCATACATAGCTTCATATGGAGCCATGCCAATATTAGATTGAAAGCTATTGTTATAAGCAAACTCAATTAAAGGGACATGATCTTCCTAGCTGCATTCAAAATCTAAAACACAAAATCTCAATAAATCTTCTGACACTTGAATAACCCTTTTAAATTGGCCATCTATTTAAGGACGAAAATTATTACTAAAATTTAACTTTGTTCCAGACCTTCCTTAATGCCCTTCTATAATCTAGATGTGAATCTACCATATCTATCAGAAATAATAAATTTTGGAATTCAATGTAGTCTAAGATCTCTTTCACATACAACTAAGCCAACTTCTCAACATTATCTGGCTGCCTCATAGGCATAAAATGAGTAGACTTTGTTAATCTATCTATTATCACCCATACTACATCATGGAAATGCTTAAAATATGAGAAAAATCATAGCAAAATCTATTGTAGCTTCTTCCCATTTCTATTAAAAAATATACATTGGCTACAACAAATTACTGAGTCTTTGATGCCCATCCTTCACCAGTTGATATGTTTCGCATTTAGAGACAAATATTTATGTAACTTTTTAATCTTGGCCAACAAAACTTAGACATTAGATATTGGTACATCTTATCATTTCCTGGGTGGATGGTATACCCAAAAGAGTTGGCTTCTTACTGAATTTCTTTTCTCAAAGCTCTATTACTTGGAGCGCCAGCCTGCTATCACATAATGCAAAATCACAATCATCAACTTGCATTTCAAGCTTTTATCCAGACTGAATTTGATTTAACATCTTGACATATTCTTCATCTTACTTTTAAGATTCTTTAATTCTCTCTTGGAATGAATGTTGGGTAATCAAATAAGAAATGACACTTGTTATCTCTTCAAATGAGTGTACAACTTTCAATTATAACTTTTTTATCTCTTAGACAAGAGCTTTCTTAGAAGTAATTAAGTTAGCAATAATTCTAGTTAACTTCTTAC
>NW_021484504.1:0-252 GCF_001605985.2 Dendrobium catenatum | reverse complement strand
TAAAACCATGGTTGAAAAATGTTTTCTAGAAAAATTAACTAAAGTTTTATTTTCGTTTCCTAATTTAAAAAGAGGGTTAAAATTTTTTAATTAACAATTTACCCCCCCCCCCCCCCCCACCCCCCCCCCCCTCTTTGTTAGCCGTGGGACATAAGCTTAGGTTTAACAACCTAATTCATAGTTAATAAGTTTGAACAAGTGGTGTAAGAGCTTTGTTTCAAAATCATAAGTTTAGATTACTTTTTGATTAAC
>NW_021484503.1:0-491 GCF_001605985.2 Dendrobium catenatum | reverse complement strand
GCTTTCTTCTATATATGTGCTTGCACGAGAGAGAGAGAGAGGATCAATTATCCGTAAAAGGTTAGATTGCCTGTACTAATATTTCAGAAAACTTTTACAAGAGAAACGTCATCCAGTCCATCAAATCTTTCATGAGCATCACGGTGTAGGATTTATAGTGATCAAACGTATCTACAGTTGGAAATTAGTAGATCAAAGAATCGAATATATAAAGAAGCGGCATATCTTCATTGAGTACAGAGAAAATCATCATCTGATTTTCTAATCTAAATTTTATGAACATAAATTTTAAAATGATTAAATTTATTCAGTATGAGTTTAATGTATAAATAAGAATCAATAATTATTAATTTTTTTATCTAATTAATATTACTTCATGGCAGGATAACTGCACTCCTATAAAGTGCTAAAAAAGTTTTTCTAAAATTAGAAAAATTATTCTCTGCGAATGCAAAAGATAGACCAACTAGAATGTGTCACATCACCCTGTA
>NW_021484502.1:0-248 GCF_001605985.2 Dendrobium catenatum | reverse complement strand
GCACTACTCTTCTTTGCTCCTCTACAATTCCAAAAAATTAAGGAATTCATGGAAGAAGAACAGTGGGATCTGTTCCCACCTTACCTTTCACATCCAGCTCCAACCTTCTACTCCTTATGATATTGCTGATTGGACCAAGATCTTTCAACTGCTTAGATTTCTTTTTCTTAATACGGCTGGAATCTTCTCCTTTCTCCTTAGATGATAAGCCATCAGCTTCAGTTTGTATTAGATCTTCCTTCTTCTCA
>NW_021484501.1:0-221 GCF_001605985.2 Dendrobium catenatum | reverse complement strand
GTCTGTGTATGAGGATGCTAATGTTATGTGGAAAAATGTGACTAGTGATATTAAGAATATTGCAAAAGATGTGTTTGGAGTTTTGAAGAGAAAAACTCCTAATAGTAAAAATAGTTGGCTGTGGAATCCAAGTGTGCAATAAAAGATAAAAAATAAGAATATTTGTTATTAAAAAAAAGATTTTTTATAAAAATTGGTTTAGATGTAAAAATTCTGATAAT
>NW_021484500.1:0-264 GCF_001605985.2 Dendrobium catenatum | reverse complement strand
ATACATTTTTGTTTATATTTTTCAATTTGGCGTCATTACACATCTTTTATTTTTGGCATCATTGGCCAATTTTTTTAATATGCTACCTTTCTGAAGTCTTAAAAAAAAGTAAACTCATCCTATTGATAAAGAAAATTCTTTATTAAGAAAATTATGAGTTAGATTAAACAACTTGCAAAAGATCCCTATGCGATAAATAAAATATAGGGAGAAAAAAAATAGTTTTAAAGATGAAAAAGATTTTAAATCAAAAGTAGAATAACC
>NW_021484499.1:0-476 GCF_001605985.2 Dendrobium catenatum | reverse complement strand
AGAGGCTGCTTGGAAATGGAGGATACAGAACATGTATCTTCAAAATGTTTTTTTTATCAAAAAGGTGTTCAAATTATTGCCAGAATGGCATTTCAGCATACCAGAATTTGATACCTTAGAGGGCTGCTATCATGTTTTGTATAATTTGCCTTATTTTAATCCTTTTTTTGGGAAATATGCTCTGTTCTGTGATTTTCTACTGCTGGAACAGTAGAAACAAACTTGTTCATGGAGGAAAAGATGATAGCTGCGCAAATATTTCTTCTAGATCTATTATTCAAACAGTGTCTTCATTTGATTCTTTGATAATTCAGGAAAACTGGGATGCTAATCAGCTGTTCAAGCTGTCCAAATCCTCTTGGCATCCTGCTCCCCCGGGTTGGATCAAGGTAAATGTAGATGCCTCAATTTTTAAAAACAATAGTATAGGAATTGGAGAAATTTTCAGGGATTGCAAAGGCCGAGGGATAGCTGCT
>NW_021484498.1:0-325 GCF_001605985.2 Dendrobium catenatum | reverse complement strand
CAATGTGAAGAAGCAAGTGCAACGTCTTTCAAGTGATGCAGCAATAGTTGTAACCACATATGAGGGAGTTCATAACCATCCATGCGAGAAGCTCATGGAGACCCTTAGTCCTCTTCTCAACCAGATGCAGTTTCTCTCTCAATTCCAATAATTTTCATTAACTAATTCCACTTCTTCATCAACTGGATATAAATGGGCATATATGCAACCTATAAAATGTCCTTAATCATCATTTCTTCTCAAATACATCATATATAGCTTGTTTTTGTAATAGAAAAAGCAATGAAAATAATAGAAAGCATGCATGTACAATATGTTCTTAATT
>NW_021484497.1:0-361 GCF_001605985.2 Dendrobium catenatum | reverse complement strand
ATAAAGAACTTGAAGATCTAATGGTGAGATTCCTCAACACTTTATATCTAGGTCACTACACTTAGATCTATACAGTTTTTTTTATAAGTGCTTTTTAGATCTTTCAAATATCACCCCATGCTTTCTCTTCGTGATACTAATCTAAGTTTAAAATTTCATTAAATTTAGACATCTCGATCGAGAGAATAAAATTTTTCTTTTCTTTTCTTTTCTTCATTTAAAAAAAAAGATTTAAAAAGAATTTAAAATTATTTTTAAATTTATAAAAAAAATACATATAAAATATTATTTTCTTCATGATTTTACCCTCTTTATTTTAAAATTTAAATTATTCTTAAATATCATATATATTTTAAATGAT
>NW_021484496.1:0-206 GCF_001605985.2 Dendrobium catenatum | reverse complement strand
TGTGGTATGCATATGATCAGCTACCCTTTGAAAAATTTTTCTTATTCCCTTCTCCCACTTCTTCCTCATCTCATCAGGAGTACTTTCAGAAACTCTAAGTGGGGGTCTAGGGGGCGGTGTAACTATCTTCTTAACATCCTCCTCTCCCCTAGACAAAGAAAGGGGAAAGAACCTACTCCCCTCAGCTAATGGAGAGAGGTCCATCA
>NW_021484495.1:0-217 GCF_001605985.2 Dendrobium catenatum | reverse complement strand
TGATTATTCGACAAGTTTTATGCTGGCTGTCGACATATGAAATAAAATGAGAAAAATAAATAAATATTCTTTTTCATCTTCTCTTATATTCTTATCATAAGTAGCCTCTTTCATCTTCTCTATCTCCTCAATCTTCTCTAGATTGAGCACTTTAATTATTTCTCACATAAATAGATAAGCACCAAGGCTGTGAAAACCGGACCGGACAACGAACCGG
>NW_021484494.1:0-282 GCF_001605985.2 Dendrobium catenatum | reverse complement strand
ATTGTGTCGAATTCAGTTAATTCTGTTTTCTTTTCCTTTGTTTTCCCTCCCCTTTCCGCCTGCACCTGAGCTTCGCCAGGAACCGCGGCGTGGGACGCGACAGAGACCCGTGGGTAACGGGCGCTGCATTGCCGGTGGTCACCCTTCGAGGAGTCGGAGACGGTGTCATCTAATATCAGAGCCGGCAAGATGCCGCCACGGAGGAACCGCCAACGCCCGGTGCGTGATACGGTGGTTGACGACCAGCAAAGAGAAATCCAGCGACTACAACAAGAACTTGCA
>NW_021484493.1:0-232 GCF_001605985.2 Dendrobium catenatum | reverse complement strand
GGCCCTCCAACCATTGGATAGCTTTGGGAGGTGGGGGGGGACCACTGCCATTTAAGGCTAAACCAAGGGCTGGGTTTGATTAGAGAGCCTATTAGAGAGCTTTATCTCTCATTTAGGACTAACCTAGATGCCTAGATTAGTGAGAAGGAGGCTCACATGTGAGTTTGACCATGGGGCTCCTCCATAAACCTTTTGTTGACCGAATTGACCAGTCAAAAGGTCAAGGGTGCTG
>NW_021484492.1:0-264 GCF_001605985.2 Dendrobium catenatum | reverse complement strand
GATCAGGACCCGTCTGACTAGATTATCTATGTTTGCATTGTAGTTTTTCCTCTTTTTTTTTCTCGCTTTTGTGCTTTTAGTTGCTCCTCATTTTTGTGCTGTCAAAAGGGAGAGAAGTTTGTTGTAATGTTGTAATGCCTATTTATTTAAATGCAGTATCTTTTGTTTCGTACTTGCTTGTAGTATTTTTTTTCCCTTCTTGTGTTTATTTAAGAAAAAAAAAAATCATCAAAAACAAAAGAAATATGTTTCTTTCTTACTTGC
>NW_021484491.1:0-402 GCF_001605985.2 Dendrobium catenatum | reverse complement strand
GGACGTAGGTCAAGGTTTGACCAAACCACTATAAATTCGGTGTATTTTTTCTTTTTACTGCTTCCGCATTTATTTAATTTCCGCACCTTGATTTTTGTGGTGATTTTGGTTTGTGTTTTATCTTTGGTTTTAAAGTTATCTAATTCACCACTCTCTTTATTTAGCCTTGGGCTAGTTCATAAGGGCTTAACATCCCTAACGAACTTTCAAGTATTTTCAGAGCACTCTTTAGTGTCATCTGAGCACTTTCAAGTGGTATCAGAGCGGATTTCAAAAAATAAGTTTTTAAAAGCTTTTGAATTTCGATCCATGGCTAATTTTTCAAATCATAATGTTACGGAAGGATATTCAATCACCAGACCTCATTTATTTGAAAATATGTCATTTGATTTTTGGAAAACT
>NW_021484490.1:0-2727 GCF_001605985.2 Dendrobium catenatum | reverse complement strand
GAGGGCTTCTCCGCCTAGCCGTGGGGGCTAAAGGAGATACACGTTTTGTAGTGCAATGCTTGGAGGGTGCCTCAAAGGAGTGGACGTAGGACAAGTTGACCGAACCACTATAAATTTCTGTGTTATTATTTTCTTGCTTCCGCACTTTAATTTCTGTATTATTTTATCTTGTGGTGTGAATTGGTTTTGGTTTGTGATCTTATTTCTTTTGTTGAAAAGGATTTTTAAAAAATACCAATTCACCCCCCCCCTCTTGGTTAGCTTGGGCCAGTTCTATAGGGCTTAAAATCCCTAACAAACTTTCAATACTTTTATATTAGGATCCTTTTTTCCATATACAACAGCAATATTTCATCAGTTTGATTATGCATCTTCAGCTTTCTCACCACACATTAAGAAGTAGACGCTTTCTCTATCTCACTTTTTTAAAAATATGCAAATAGTGAAAGTACGTGAAGGTAGTTAGACCTTATAGAATAGTCCCAAGGTAAACTAAGAGGGGGGGTGGGGGGTCAATTGGTAATTTAAAAATTTCTTTAAACATAAGAAATAACCCTTTTTTAAAGCTTTTCCAACATCTGAAAATAGATAATTTTATCCTTTATTGTGAAAGAAAAATAATTGTTTAATAACAAAAAATCATAAATTTTTAATCATGCAGTTATCACAAAACTAAATTCTAAAAATAAAGTGCAAAATAATAAACTCAAGAATAAACACACCAATAATTTGTAGCGGTTCAGTCAACCTGACCTACGTTCACTCCTCGGAGTCACCTACTCTAGGTATTGCACTAAACTTTTAGTGACTCTCCTTTAGCCCCCACAGCTAGGTAGAGAAGCCAATACAAAATCTCTTCCACCAACCTAGTGTAGTACATGATTAGAATTTTTTTCTCCTTCCAGGAGACTGTATATATGACCACAAATCCTTTAAAAGGAAAAGAATAGAACCTTGAATCGCTTTCACCTTCCCCAGTATGCAAGAGTAGCTGGATCCTTTATCACTAAAGAGATCTTCTTTTTCCTAAAACTTCCCTCAAGATAAACCTTGAATATGATGGTACTAAGATGCAAGCTTACTAGAGTAACCATGTAAAACCTCCTCCACACTCCCTTGAAACCCACAAGGATCATCTCCCTCTCAAACTCCACCCTTTCCTTTCTCTCTTTCAAGGATATCTTTTTATGTTTTCTTAAGAATAATGAAGACTCAATGCATGCCAAATACTCTTACCAAGTGTCTTGAGAAAGATTAAATAAAGGGCTTTGAAAAACCTTAGAAATTCAATTCTTGCAGCACTGATTGTTTAGTATGATCTAGGATCATTTAGTATGATTAGTTCAAAATAGCCCTTTTATCCATTATGAACAGTATTGCCTTATATGATCAATTCAAGTGCTTGTACTGATCATCCAGAACTATCCTATGATTGTTTAGGATAATTAGTTAAAATTTTATGATTTTTATCTTGTGCGATTGGGGGATCATCCCATGTATCCTCCCGGTTGTCTAATAAGATCATCACTGATTATCCTATACAATCGGATTGAACAAATTAACTATAATTAGTTCATTAATCTTAGGATCAATTTTGACATAATTTTCATAGATCATCTAGTATGATGTATATCATCCTGGATGATTAGCACAAAATTTGAATCTTAAAAACTTGAATAAATTATGATTGGCGGCTATTTTTCGTGATCATTACTGATCATCCTATATGATCTAAATCATCCAGTAGATTAGTTGGATCAGTTGATTAGGGTTTAAGGTGATATAAATTATATAGTATGATTAGTTCAAAATTTTAACTTCTAGTTTTGACTCAATCACACTCCCCCAAAGTGTGTGTGTGCATGGTCACCAAGCCAGCTTACACCCTTACAGGATTTGACTCAAGAAATTAAAAATACATCAATAAATATTACAAAAAATTTTACAACATAACCTATTCCATCCGATCTTGAGCCTTGAAGATTGTTGGATGATGCATGATGTTCCTGAAATGTTAGTACACATACAAACAAATATAAATTTCAAATATAAGTAGACATAAGGATGTGAGCTATAATATTTGTTATCATAAAAAAATATAAACTTGTGAGCTTGAGTTACAATAAATAGCATTAAACATAAAATGAAAAGTTACAAACTTCTATGTGATAGATAGACTATCACATTCATTCCTAATCAAGTCAATAAAACTTGACGGAAGAAATTCATAAAAAAACATCCCAAATGAAATCACCTAAGAGGGCTTGATGAGAATATAAATAATCCACACTATTGTTATTTCTATAAATAAATTGAAAATTTACATTCTTTAAAACTTTTAAGAAAGAGAAATCCAATCTATGAATACTTCTATGCAAATCTTCAATTTTCATGAATGAATTTTTCAACAAATTGATGATGTTAAAATTATCACTTTCAATAATTATACATTCCTTGTTAATCATCCAATCCTTAATTATATTTTTAAAATAAAAAAAGAAAATAATTCCAAGAGTGAAATATTCCAATGATATAACTTTCCATATACATAGCAAAAATCCTCATTTATGGTCATGTATGTTAATGATAGTTGCTATTTGCATGTTTTACATTCTTGCAACTTGTATAGCTTTGATGATTCCAAATATTATTGTTCTTTATGTAGTTATCTCCTAACAAATTTTTAGAAGTTTTGTATTTGCTCTTGTGTGTACTAACATTTCAGGT
>NW_021484489.1:0-282 GCF_001605985.2 Dendrobium catenatum | reverse complement strand
GTATCAACTAGCTTCATCCCCAACAGCTCTACAATCTAGGTGGAAATGAAGTTGTGGGTTGCCCCACTATCAATCAACACCACTACTCCACCGTCAGCTATCTCTCCTTTTACCTTCATAGTGTGACTCGGAGTAAATCCCACTACGGAATTGAGAGAGACTTCTGCCACATCCAGATGCATCTTTTCCTCCTCCACCTCAGAATCACTTTCCCCACCCTCTTCGTCTTCCTCGTCTTCACAAAGGAGGAGAACTTGAAGAGTTCGATCCTTGCACTTATGC
>NW_021484488.1:0-228 GCF_001605985.2 Dendrobium catenatum | reverse complement strand
AAATGATACAGTCGAGTAGTGAAGATGACTTTGATATTGTTGTCCTTAGGCCTCCAAATAAATTACCTCAAAGAGGTGGGAGGATGGATCTAAGGGCACGAGGTCGGGGTCATGCTTCATTAGATAGGAGAACAACACCTGTGTATAATGACTCGGAATCAAATTTTGATGGTGAACAGGAAAATCAAGGCGTTACACTCTCTCTCTCGACTACAAGAATATAAATAC
>NW_021484487.1:0-278 GCF_001605985.2 Dendrobium catenatum | reverse complement strand
AGTCTAAACTTTAATCAATCTAGATCTCAATAAATCTGTACTTCAATCAATTCAAGTTTTTAATTAATGAAGAATCAAATCCAAACATTAATCAATCCAGACCTTAGTAAATCCATACTTTAATGAATTCATGTTTCAAATCAATCCAAACTCCAACCCAAACACTAATCAGTCAAGACTATAATGAATTCATGTTTTAAGTCAATCCAGACACCAATCCAAACTCTAATAAACCCTGACCCCATTCAAGCAAAACTTCAATCAATTCAAGTTTCAAA
>NW_021484486.1:0-214 GCF_001605985.2 Dendrobium catenatum | reverse complement strand
TGCTCATAGTCTGTCGGTAAAAAGTGCCCACGGAGCAATTGCTTCATACGAACCCAGCTTTTGACTGCTCCTCGACCTTCACGTCTCCGAGATTGAACGACTTGTTGCCACCACGCGCTAGCGCCGCCTTTTAATCTACAGGCAACATATTTTACCTGTCGCTCGGGTTCGACTTCTATGTACTCAAAAAAAGATTCAACCGATCTTTCCCAAT
>NW_021484485.1:0-240 GCF_001605985.2 Dendrobium catenatum | reverse complement strand
TTTAAATCAATCACATAGAATACTATATCATTTTCATGCCTTGGCCAAAAAAAAAAGCGGGTTTTGTGATTTGCTTTTATGCTTTTGTTCCCTCCTTTTTGATATGTCAAAAGAGGGAGAAGTTTATGATGTTCATAATTGAATTGGAGATGGAACCAGAAAACGAGACATCAAAATTGTGCTTGATGGCAGACGACAATCCAAATCAAGAAGAGGTATGTGAACTTTCCTATGATCAAC
>NW_021484484.1:0-420 GCF_001605985.2 Dendrobium catenatum | reverse complement strand
CATCCAACTGATTGGTACTTCCTTCAACTTTCTTTTCATGATAGATTTTTTTTTAAATCTTTGTACATTATAGAAACAACATGCAATGTTTGATTGAATATATTTATTGATTAACATGCATCTATTGACACATTAATCTTTGTGTATATAAAACTGAGCTTAGAAACCAACTTTTTAGTCAGATATAAATCTGTAGGAATAATATTATCTGCTTGGTTAGTTTTTTTAAGCAGTTCAATGAATTGATTAAAACTTTCACGAGGTATATTATATTTTACCTTGATGCTTAACATCTTAACATCAATGGATAACTCTGAGTGAGTAGTGCAACCCTTCAATATTGGTTGTTGGGAAGAATGTAATAAATTATTAAAATCGTATGCCTTCTATTAGGTGACTCTTATGTATATTATTCAAATT
>NW_021484483.1:0-277 GCF_001605985.2 Dendrobium catenatum | reverse complement strand
CCTTCTTTTTTTAAATTCTCATTTTTTATAAATAAATTTAAATTAAAATTAAACTACATATTTATAAATCATATGAAAGTAATTAGTCGTTAGCATCGCTACAAACTTAATGACCCAAGCTTCATTTGGGACGACTTTCTTGTTGCTTTTTAAAACAGGTTTTTAGTACAAAAATTTTAATTATTGAACAAAAATCTACTTTAAGAAGCAACAAAAAAGTCGTGCCAAACGAAGCCTCAATCCGCCAGCTCACCCTTCAAATCATCATTCGGCCAGC
>NW_021484482.1:0-242 GCF_001605985.2 Dendrobium catenatum | reverse complement strand
ATGTCCATAGGCAAACTGCCCTTATTACAACCCAGGGCATGTAGAAAATAAAGTGGCCGGGCACCACTGCCAACAACCCGGATTTCTAAGCCTATGACAGACGCCAACAACTTTGAGTGGGATATTGGGTCTTCAAAACTTTAGTCTTCTGGGTATCTCCTCCTTGGACTCCTTGGATCACTCCTCCTTAGACTCCTTGGATCCGTCGTGGCTTGAATATCCAAACGAAGAGACAATTCCCT
>NW_021484481.1:0-316 GCF_001605985.2 Dendrobium catenatum | reverse complement strand
GACTTTTGCCCCTATAGCTAGACTTGAAGCAATTAGGATTTTACTAGCTTTTGCCTATTTTAGAGGATTCAAATTGTATCAAATGGATGTAAAAAGTGTCTTTATAAATTGGGTAATTCAAGAAGAAGTTTTTGTATAACAACCACCAGGTTTTGAAAATTCTAAATACTCAAATCATATTTTCAAGTTGAAAAAGGCATTATATGAATTGAAACAAGCACCTAGGGCTTGGCATAAGAGGTTGAGCACCTTCCTACTTGAAAGATCTTTTGAAAATGAAAGTGTGGATACAACTCTCTTTTTGAAGAAATATGAA
>NW_021484480.1:0-250 GCF_001605985.2 Dendrobium catenatum | reverse complement strand
GTTCTTGGGATAAAAAATAGCCAGAGTTGGAACGAATCACGTGGATTCCACGAAAGAGGGTGATGTTGCCCAGCAGCTTGAGTGCAAATTGTGATTGCAATTGTTGAAGGAGTTGGCGGATGGCTGCCTCATCATTGCCTATCATGAGGAAATCATCAACATAGATAATTAAATACATGTGAATATGATTGCGGTGAAAAATAAGAAGTGAGGGATCAGAACGACTAAACCCGAAGCCTTGATGTTGGAG
>NW_021484479.1:0-248 GCF_001605985.2 Dendrobium catenatum | reverse complement strand
TGTAGGTCGTCCACTAGTGTCAGCTTAACATCACATCACATTTTTTCACCATTATACACATTTTTTATGTGTTTTATTAATTAATGCTTAATTAGACCCAATTTATAAATTACCAAAATGCCATAATGAAAGGAAACAGAAATACTACTGATCAAAAATGGATAACTTTCAAACATATTTAAATTATCAGATATTGTAAAAAATATTATTATAAGACTATAATGTTACCAAGACACTATTTTACATGA
>NW_021484478.1:0-306 GCF_001605985.2 Dendrobium catenatum | reverse complement strand
TTATATATGCCAATCTAACTTGTAGAGACCTTAACTGGGTAAGGCTCTTAGGGGATGGCATATCTAAGATGGCTTCAATTTTAGCAGGATCTATCTCGATTCCGCGGTGCCTCACTACGAATCCTAAGAATTTTCCCGAAGCGACGCCGAAGGCGCACTTCAAGGGGTTCATTTTCAAATCGTAGCGGCGCAACCGTTCGAAAACAACTCTTAAGTCATACAGGTGAGCCTCTTTAACCTTGCTCTTGACAACTAAATCATCAATATAACATTCAACTTGATTATGAATTAAGTCGTCAAAGATAC
>NW_021484477.1:0-335 GCF_001605985.2 Dendrobium catenatum | reverse complement strand
AATATTGCCTTCTGTTGCATTCCCAGTACATGAGAGAGAAATTTTCTTGCTAATTACACCCAATTTGACACGTTTATTTTGTTTGATTTTTTTTTTTTTTTGGACCTTGTGTGGCTTTACTAATTTAAAATGAAAATTTGAAGTTATGCATTTTTTGTGATATAGGCTGTTTGGAATAGCTTTCTCACAACTTTTACTTCAAATCACAATTACAATTTTATTTTGTTATTATTTTCTTGTTGTTTATTAAAAAGTTTTCTGGTCGGAAGCTACTTTTTATAATCAGAGTTGTTCATGATTTTTTATTTTTTAAAATATATTTATCATATTCATAA
>NW_021484476.1:0-244 GCF_001605985.2 Dendrobium catenatum | reverse complement strand
AAAGAAGATCAGTATTAATGGGAACGGCGAGAGTAAGAATGAAGCACAGAGAGGTGTGGGTAAAAATGTCTAATACCGGATATGAGAGGTGGACAGGGTTGATGATTCTGGAGATAGTAATCCCACACTCTGTATATCGATGGTAAGAAGCTTCATTTTCTGACTCTCTGAAATGAGGGTCAATCCTATCCCTTGAAGAGCTCCCAGAAGTTTGTCAGACTCACTTCCCACCAGCCATAGAAAG
>NW_021484475.1:0-337 GCF_001605985.2 Dendrobium catenatum | reverse complement strand
GCTAATTAATTAGTTATAAATATTAATTAATGATTCATTATAATTTTAATTAAAATAATCAAGTAGACTTGCTGTCAAGTTATAATAATTACGCATGGGATAATTAATTAATAACTTAATTACACTAATAACAAATAACTGACTATAATTAGCAAAATTTTATAATATTTTAAGAGTTTTATCTAATCTAGTAAGCAAATGGGCTCTTAACAATTATTAAATGAATAAAATATTATGTTTTATTTAAGATTAGTGTGGGAGGATAATATAATGATGATAAACTAGTCTTATCCCAAATATTCTGCTTAGTTTGAAATTTGAGTGGATGATAAACAAA
>NW_021484474.1:0-320 GCF_001605985.2 Dendrobium catenatum | reverse complement strand
TGACATGAGTGCATTATTTTCATTCATTTCTAGCAACATGCACAAATTAAGAATAAATGTGCAAAGGAATTAACTATCCTAATAAGATTTAAGCATATAAGCAAATGGCTTAAATCATAAATAAGTGTGAATGTTCAATTCTTTCAATTACGTTAAATATTAAACACATATGAAAGCAACTTAATGATGAAAATACAAGATTAAAATCAAATTCTTGTTGACCTACAACAAACATTCGTACCCAACCGTCGACCCCACTTTCCCACGATCGCACACAGTTATGTTGAGAACTTTTTGATATTCACTTCTTCATTAGAAAA
>NW_021484473.1:0-825 GCF_001605985.2 Dendrobium catenatum | reverse complement strand
GACTTACCCGAAAGCATCCTTAGCAGCTCTCTCCGATACTCCATCCCAGGAATGATCTGGACATTACTGATCAACATGATGAAATCTGGATGAACAACTTCCTTAAGCAACGTATAATTCCAGTGCCCCTCACAAGATAGCAGTTGGCTGACATTCAACCCTTCCAAAGCAACACAGTCCACCAAAGTAGGCCATTTGTTAATGCTTTTGTCCAGCACCCAAATATCATTTAGGACGTTTATATTATTGCCATTACCCACAACCCATTTGGTAATGTTCTGCAGCTGTCTTCCCCCATCAGATAAGATCTTCCATGCATTTGAAGTACACTTCTTCTGTGTTCCAATCATCAAATCCTCTCCATACTTGTGTTTGATAGCTTTAAAGCAAAGAGACTCAGTTTTCTGATAAAAATCCCATGCCAATTTGGATCTCAAAGATCTAACTCTCAACAAAGGAGAATGAAGACCCATACCTCCCAAACTTCTCGGTTTGCACAATTCTTCCCAAGCCACATAGTGCAAACTATACTCTCCTCCCGATTTATGCCAAAGAAACTTTCTATAAAGTTTTTCAATCTCATACAACAACTTTTTAGGAATTAAAGAGTGGGTTACTAAAAAATTTGGCATAGTCAACAAAGAACTAGAGATAAGAGTAATCTTACCTCCTAAGGATAAAGTCTTCTTGCCCCAAGCATTGAGCTTATCCATAACATTGCTTATCATATCTTGAAAATCAACCAACTTCAATCTATTTAAGGACAACTTGATCCCAAGGTAGCTCACCTCCTTCACATTCTTGTAACCAAACAATCTGGTAACC
>NW_021484472.1:0-426 GCF_001605985.2 Dendrobium catenatum | reverse complement strand
TTGCAATCCAGGATCCCTAGTATGTGATTTTGATGATGACAAATAATATTGACTGAATTATTACTTTCTTCACTGAATATTTTAAATGTTATTTTTATCTGTGAGAACTAGCAATTCAAGTAAAATACACACTGCTCATGACTACTGAAGACTAGAATAAGATATAAAAGAGTATGTAATTTGTATTCTTTTTTCATTTTTCATTTCTTTAGTCTGGCCATAAAAGAGTGTATGCAAATTGGGTAACCATGCATACACACAAAGGGGTAATTTTTTTAACAAAAAAAATTTTAAGGACAAATTATACTATACGATTTTCAATCTTATTATATAATTTGCTACCTAAGAATAAGCTTAATGGCTGATTGGAAGATTAGTTTCTATGAACTAATCATACTATACAATTTGTTTTGATCTGAAACCCTT
>NW_021484471.1:0-212 GCF_001605985.2 Dendrobium catenatum | reverse complement strand
GGCCGAAATGATTAGCCGATGGCGCGCCAAAGTGTCATTCGAGACGTGTTGTTTAAGGCACGTTGGACAGCTGATAATTATCAGTTATTTAAATTTACTTTTTTTTTTCTTTTTGGTGGGGCCCACCAAATTTTTTAAAAATCCAAAAAATGGTCATTTTTTGCCCCATAAAATTCCAAAAAAAAAAACTTTTAAAAATAATGAAAATTTAA
>NW_021484470.1:0-479 GCF_001605985.2 Dendrobium catenatum | reverse complement strand
CCACTGACAACAACCCAGATTCTAAGCCTAATAATGATAGAAGTTATTTTGAGTGGGATACTCTCAATCTTTAAATCTTCAGTCTTGTCCTTCTTTGAACTCCTTTTCTTCAAACCCCTTGGATTCTTTGTGGTAAACTACCCAAATGGATAAGAGGTTACTTCCCTTTTAAGGAGAAGGCCACTCTTTCCTCTTTGGGTATAGAAAAAGTAAGATCCAAATTTGGATTTCCAAATGGAAAAGGAATACTTCCCAAAGGGGCATCCTTTCCTCTTTAGAATCCAATCTTTGGACCTATATATCCCAACTCAAAATTAACTTTCACAACACTTGACAATTACACAAATTACATTTATATCAAAAAATAAAAATCTAGACTCACCTGCAGGATTATCCTAAGCAGTTAATATATATATATTAAAAAAGTTATTCCCAAGCAGTTGTATATATGCAAAAAAAAGTAAACACACTGGCCACAC
>NW_021484469.1:0-294 GCF_001605985.2 Dendrobium catenatum | reverse complement strand
CTTCGATATAGAAGAACAATCACAGGCTGCACTATCGGCATTAAAAAGTCATAAAAAGTCTAGTGGCAAATATGTTGAAAGATTTCTCAATGATTTAGAAATCAAAACAACGAATTTATATGTGCTACTAAACTGTGAAAAAATTGATCAAATCTTAGTGTATGTTCTTTCATAATGTGTATAATGAGTAATATTTATTTAAAATACTAAATTATTATTTGGATAATTTATCACCAGATATTTCATAAGCAATTTGTCTATGATGGATTTTAGGGATATTTAGCAAGTTAGTTC
>NW_021484468.1:0-257 GCF_001605985.2 Dendrobium catenatum | reverse complement strand
ACATATCAAAAGATACACAGTGAAAAATCACTAGAGCGAGAGATATTACATTTTAATCAAGTTTAGGAGAGATAAAATCCAAGAAATCAAAATAAGTAAAAACAGAAATAGTATTCAGGTTACCTACTACGATTAAAATATGTTTTCCAATTGGAGCGACAAACAAAAATGTCCTAAAATGGTTTCTTTTCTCTCTCTCTCTCTCTCTCTCTCTCTCTCTCTCTCTCTCTCTCTCTCATCTTCCTTCCCTGACAAAG
>NW_021484467.1:0-284 GCF_001605985.2 Dendrobium catenatum | reverse complement strand
CATATGTCCTTTCCGCTTTTGCAAGTGGATACCCGCAGGTAATCTTAAGATTTTAAAGCACAAAAGAAACTATTTAGACATTTGGCATTTAATTGTGCTAAGTCACGTTCTTCTATAGTCTAATCTACAAAAGATTTTTCTACCCTAACTCCTTCAACTAATCTAGTTGGTTTTGTGTAACCATCCTGGACAAGCATCCACATACTATAATCAAGTGACTTTTAGAAAGTAGACATGCATGTTTTCCAAAAAATCAAAAGGTATATTGTCAAACAGTGGAGGTC
>NW_021484466.1:0-978 GCF_001605985.2 Dendrobium catenatum | reverse complement strand
TTAAGGCATAATTGTAAAATATCATCCAGGCCGATCCAAGATCGTCCTGGCCGATCCAAGATCGTCCTAGCCGATTACCGAAAATACAAAATACCTTAATTATTTATGGCGACAACTTCTTTCTGTTTTGAGCTTATCGTCCTGGCCGATAGACGTATCGTCCAAGCTGATCTGTTAATGACTGCTGCCTTTATTAAGAATCCCTGAGTAGTATTTCTGTTTTAAGCCAGATCATCCAGGACGATGTAAATGTCGTCCTGGCCGATTTGAGTAAAAAAAGAATTTCTAAGTTTCTCAAGTGTGTGTGTGTAGGGTTACTTAGCATCAGTTCCTTTGAACATTAAAAATAGACTCAAGAAGAGAAAAAGCAAAGTACAGACTGACTCAATCCTAACCTACGCAATCTTGAACTGGCTTCGTTTGTTCGTCCGATCTTCGATTCATGATAAGTTAGAAGTAACATGTAGTCCAAGAGAATCAATAGTGTTTGTCAATCATCAAAATATATGTCATGAAAATAGTTTTGCAACAATCTCCCCCTTTTTGATGATGGAAAAACACTATGAGAACAATCAGCGGTAAAAATTACGGGATCAACAAGTGTAAAAACTTCATAAACTTCTCCCCCTTTTGACATATTAAAAAAGGAGGAGGGAACAGAGCAAAAAAATAGCAAACCACAATATTTGTTTTTTAACCAAGGCATGAAAATGATGTAGTATTCCATGTGATTGATTTAAAAACTTGTGGGTTATTGAGTTAACAATCTCAACAATCCAAAGAATGGTAGAATATCCGGTCAAGGTTACCCTTAGCTCAGACATTTTCTTAGGGTAGAATCATCTTTTGAAATCAATGACCTAACTCAAAGAATTAATTGGATATGAGAAAAAGAATTCATCCATCACTTGGTTCAAGAAAAAATATCTTTATAAAATAAAGAACCAAAGTAAATCTGTCACGATCGCAAAACAATCG
>NW_021484465.1:0-305 GCF_001605985.2 Dendrobium catenatum | reverse complement strand
TGACCTTCCGCACTCGCCAAATTCCGCCCTAGCCTTGTCGACCGACCTTGACCTAACTGATTTCCTGTGATGCCCAGAAATTTAAATTGGAATAATTATTCTTATCTTTTAGTAAACAACAATCATACCTATCTAATATCATTTATAAGTAATAAATAATAAAACAGATTTTATAATTCAAAATATTAAGGTACATATCTGTATTCATTCCCAAAAATCATATACATCACTCAGGATCTACACAATCGTATCACAACTACTCTCTGTTAGTCGAACTTAGAAGACAAAAAAAGGATTTTTAAAAG
>NW_021484464.1:0-221 GCF_001605985.2 Dendrobium catenatum | reverse complement strand
AAGATTACAAATATCCTATTAGGACCAACATAAATTTTCATCCAAAGATAATTTTTCCAATTCATATCTCTGGGTTTAATTGGCTTTATTGGTCATATTGGGTCAAGTTAGGATTCAAAGGGATCTAGTATAGTCTAATGATCAAATATGGTAAACTCGCATATGAATTGGTGATATAAATATAATAAAAAAGGTTTTTTTAAATCATTTGTCATAACTCA
>NW_021484463.1:0-201 GCF_001605985.2 Dendrobium catenatum | reverse complement strand
TCTTCCCTTCTTAACCGAGTATTTTGTTCTTAAGTCAGCTCGTTCTGGATAGCGACTTGAAAGGATAGAAGTTCAACTTCTAATGGCAACACTGCTTCAACTCCAAATATAAAATGCATGTGTTGACAACAATGTATTCTGCCCATGCAAAGATCTTCCTTAGTTTGAGAGGATATATTTGAAAAGTGATAAGATTTCTTA
>NW_021484462.1:0-260 GCF_001605985.2 Dendrobium catenatum | reverse complement strand
TCATAATTCAGGAAAGAGAAAGAGATTCACTAGACCAGTTGTCAGAACTTGTTGTCCAGCCATGGTGAGGTTTGTCACAGATGAAGATGGTTACTGGCATGTCAAAAGATTTATTGAATCCCACAACCATGAATTAGCTAGCCCAGCCGACCGACACCTTTTAAGATCTTGTAGGAATATTATTGAGGAAAAAGCTTCCGTCCTAAAATCGATGACAGATGTAGGGATTAGAACTGTTGATGCATATGCCTACCTTGCAG
>NW_021484461.1:0-263 GCF_001605985.2 Dendrobium catenatum | reverse complement strand
TCCCGTCGGAACACCTTTTACCGCCCAAATACCACCTAAATCAAGTTTTTAAGTTATATTTTAATATTAAAAAAAAAACTGCAGCACTGTCTTGTATATGACTTGGAAAAGCCCGGTTTGCTTTCTTGTCTTGGGCTGTACATAGCTAAGGCTATATAATAGCTGTTATGATCTCTGTACATGATATGAAAAGTTTAATCAATTTCCTTTCTCTTGTTTTACTTGCTGTGCTTTCTTGTTCTTATTTCTTCTTTAGTTTCAAC
>NW_021484460.1:0-269 GCF_001605985.2 Dendrobium catenatum | reverse complement strand
ATTGTTAAAAGGTGAACCCAAACTTGTTTGGGTTCCTAGGTCTAACATTTTAGAGTTTTGCATGAGTGCTCTCACACAAGACCTCATGGGAGCATATGGTACCTGGACAACAGATGTTCAAAGCATATGACTAGAGATGCTGCTCAATTCATAACGCTGCAAGCCACGAATGGAGGCAAGGTAACACTTGGAGATAATATCACAAAGAAAGTGGTTGGATCAGGTATGATTAGAAATTTCAAAAACTTTTTCATAGACAATGTGTTTTT
>NW_021484459.1:8215-13358 GCF_001605985.2 Dendrobium catenatum | reverse complement strand
TCATCTTGAGCAAAGTGATGAGGAAGAGGTATGTAAACTAACCAATGATGAATTGTTTGAGATTTGTGAGAAAATTCATGCATCATATAAAAAACTTAAGAAGACTCATTCTAACTTAAAATTGGAATATAAATTTTCTAAAAGAGTATGAAGTTATACTTAAAGATCATTCAACGATTGATTCTAATCACATGGCTCTTCTTAATGAATTTGATGATTTGAACAAAAAGTATACGGAATTAATTAATGAGCATGATGGATTAAAAGTTTCACACACATCACTTGAATCTGATTTCAAGAAATCTAAAGAGAAAGAAAAAAACTTGAGGGTTGAGAATGATGTTCTAATAAACACAAACTTGAGGATTAAAAATGAATTGGATACACTTAATGGAAATTGGAAGACTCCCACTTTGAATCCAAAGCCAAAACCTAGGAAGAGGTATTATAACTTAAATCATTTAAGAAATCCTTTTCCTGGAGTTAGATATTTTTCTTGTGGCATGCTAGGACACATATCACACACTTGTACTGTTCACCATAGTACACATTGGGTGTGGAGACTTAAGATACATGATTCACAGCATACCACACCTGCATTGTATTCTACTTTTCCAAAGAAGGGACCAAAACTAGGTTGGGTTCCTAAATCTGACTGTTGTTGAGTTTTGCAAGTGTGCTCTCACCAAAGACCTTGTGGGAGCATAGGATAATTAGACACATGGAGGCTCGTAGCTCAAAATTGCTTAAACTCGCTGCTTCATAATTTCTTGAAATGATTTTTCTTTAATTAATTTTGTGTTATTTTTGTTGTGTGCCTTCTTTGTGTTGTTCTAGATTGCTTTGTTTTCATTTTGTTTTTTATGTTTGGTTTCCTATATTATTCTTTTTTTATGCTTTTGAATTTTGGAGTTTTGGAGATTATGTTTAGCATTTCTAAATCGATTAAAGGGAGGTATACCGTTGATGGTTTCCCTCCTTCTGACCTTATTTAGTGGTATAATTTTCTTCTCTAAATAAAACTCTAACTCATTTTAGCCAATGGTTTTTGAAACTAAGATTCTTTTTATCTTGCTACAAAATTCAATCTTGTGCATAATATCCAAAGTTCTTATATATCTCTCAAGTTATTTGAGATCTTGCCTTTGCACTGATCATATGATTTTTAGTTTTATTTTGTGGGTAGTTCTTCCCTATGTTAGAGAGAGTGCTCCCATTCTCTAATATCTAGAAGATATACTAATAACTAAGAACTTTTTTTAAGAGTTTGCAAAAGAGAATTGAGCTTGCAAAAGATAAAAAGGAAAAGTGGCAAAGATGCCAAAATTGAAATAAAAAGTATATACACAAATGTGTATCAAAAATCAAAAGATTCTCAAAGAGCCAATCAAAGATTCAAGAGGCATAAAATGAGCCCACTAAAAAGCAAGCTATCCTCTCTTTTCAAAACTTTTAAAACTTAGAAGAACTTATGGGTTATGTAAGATTTTGAAAGGCTTGATTTCAAATTTCATGATTGAGAAAAATTAATTTGACATACTATTTATGAGATATTTTCTTTATAAACAAGTTTTGAATGGATCTTCTTTTTATCCTATTTAGTTATTCTGTGTTAGGCTTCTATTTTTCAAAATACTATTTATACCCTGAAGGATATCCGATCTAGGGTTAACAGAATCGTATATTCTACCTTCTTTCGATTGAAATTTCTTAACCTTTTAATCTCTTGAAACTCTAAAGTTTAAATTATTTAAGAAATTCTCATATGAATTGCTTTGATAAAACAAAAAAAAAAATATAAAACATAGAAAAAAAATTGGCTTCTTTTCAAATTATTTATTTTTTAGCTTTTTATAGTTGTTCGTTTTCTTTTCTTATGCTTTTTTTTAAATTAATTTTTGAGGGCTTTGATCATCACCATCCTTCATTATTTTTCAAATTCTAGTCACATCGTCCTGGCCGATACTTTTATCGTCCTGGACGATAGGGCAAATTATCTTCAAATTTCCATCTGCTGAACTTTTCTGTGCTTGTTATAACTCTTCGTCCTGGACGATACTTTATAGTCCTGGATGATCTGATCGAACTCTGTTGCAATCTTGATGATAATCCTGGCCGATAAAATATTTTGTCCTGGCCGATGCATTTATGGTCATCGTCGTGGCTGATACGTTGGATCGTCCTGGATGATCCACGTGTCAACATGTTTAAATACTTAAAATTAGCCCCGGACGATCCATTATTGGACAATCATCCTGGCCGATCCACTGTTTGTCCTGGACGATACACGTGGCACAGATTTAAAATATTTTAACTTCATCTATTAGGATCAATTATTGTGCATCGTCCTGGATGATACACCTAATTGGCCCGGACGATCTGCTTTTTCAACGGTCGTCCGGATGATACACCAATTCACCTGTGCTTTATCATCCTGGCCGATATCTGATCGACCCGGACAATCGGACCACTTTTTTGACCAATCGGCCTGTACGCAATTATCGTGCCATATCATCCTGGACGATTCTACGATCGGCCTCGACGATATGGCTGCTTCTTTAAATTTTGGCCGTTCCAGCCATGTTTTTCACTTCACATCCCTTCTCCTCTTGTGTTTTCTTGCTAACACCTTACTATGGCTGGTGGCAAATGTGTTTGAGAAACTTCTGGGAGTTCTTTGAGGGCTAGGATTGACCCTCGTTTCAGGGAGGCAGAAGATGAAGCTGCTTACCATCGATACAAACAATGTTGGATAACTTTCTCCAGAATCATCAATCCTGCCCACATTTCGTATATGATAATGGATCTTTTCACTCACACTTCCCTTTGTTTCATTCTGTCTCTTACTTTCCCATTTAATATTGAGCTTCTTCGTGAATTCTTCACAAACCTTCGCATAAATCCTACTTTTATAGCCCTGACCTCCTATGTGAATCGGCGTCCCATCGAGATCACATATCATGATTGTGTTGAACTTTTACAGGTATCCACCACCGGGGATAAGCTGCACTTAATCGCTTCAGATCCTGACTTTGACTGATCCACAGCAAATCACTTCCTTCACCAAACCAATGCACCTTTTCATGTTAAAAAGACTAGCTCTTTAGTCAAAGATGCTAGGACAATCCAACATGTCCTTCGAACCTCCATAATTCCAAAAGTCGGAGACTGAATCCACATCACTCCTCTACTTTCCCTAACTACTTTCTACATCATGGCACATAGAGAATTTAAACTGCGAACTTAATTTTTTGGTATATTGATCAGTTAACCACAATCCGCGATCCAGGTCATAAGAGAAAACCCAATCTAGCTTTAGGACACATTATAGCCTATGTCCTTGAAACCAAATACCAACTTCAGTATCCTATTCCACCCAACCTCCCAACTCTCTTCTACTCAAACAGTTCCTTCAGTACCCTTCACAGTCTCATCTCCACCCTGGGGAGGAGGAACCTCGGGGGGCTGAGGAGAAGGAGGCTCCCGCTCCCGCTCCCGTTCCTGATCCTGTTCCTCTCCACCTGCAGTCACCATTTGATCATTTGATAGAGAGGTTTGATCGATGGGAGACCCGGTTTGTCGCTTACGTTGCTGCACAGGTACAACAACATTCTGAGGATATTGCCCGCTACGAGCATCATCGCACAGAGGATTTAGCCCGTTTTGATAGCTACATTACTCACCAGCAGCAGCAGCATGATCAGGACATCGCCTGGTTCAATGCTCAGTTTACCACGCTTGCCAGCTACTTTCAGCAGCCACCTCCACCACCTCCATCTGATAATCAAGGTCCCTCATTTTTCTAGTTTTTGTTTTCTATTTTCTATTTTCTGTAGTTTGTCTTGTAGCTTGTTTTAGTTTATGTTGTGTTGTTTTCTTTTTTCTTTATGAGTGTCTAGGACCCTCTTTTGTGATGACAAAAGGGGGAGTAGGATGTGGTAGGAAAAGGTGATGTGCTTGTAACTTCGAAATTTTAATGAACTACTATTTTTTCCGAGTTTTTCCTACTTGTGTTTGCCATCATCAAAAAGGAGGAGATTGTTGCAAACCTATTTTCATAACTTATGTTTTGATGATTGAAAAACACTATTGATTCTCTTGGACTGCCTGTTACTTCTAAGTTTTCAGGAATCTAAGATCGAACGAATAAACGAAGCCAGTTCAAGATTCCGTAGGTTTAGTGTTGAGTCAGCCTGTACTTTGTTTTTCTCTTATTGAGTATATTTGTAATATTCAAAGAGACTGATGCTAAGTAACCCTACTCACACACTTAAGAGACTTGGAATTTCTATTTTTACCCACATCGGCCAGGACGATATTTACATCATCCTGGATGACCAGGCTTAAAACAGAAAATCTAAATAAGGATTCTTAATTTAAGGTAGCCGTCATTAACTGATCGTCCTGGACGATACGTGTATCGGCTAGGACGATAAGCTCAAAACATAAACAAATTTTTGCCATAATCTATTAAGGTATACTGTATTTTTTGGTAATCGGCCTGGACAATATTCACAGTTATGCCTGGACGATCGCAGGATCGGCCAGGACGATCTATTCAAAAACCTTAGTTACTTCTGGACGATAAATATCGAACAGCTTGAATTCAGGGCAATACTCTGGATGATTTTTCTCTGATTTGAACTGATCGGCCGGGACTATCGTGAGATCGGCCTAGATGATCAAGCCAATTTTAAATCATCCAGTTTTCATTCAGGGCGATGCTCTGGCCGATCTTCTGAGATTTGTACTGATCGGCCAAGACGATGTCCATATCGACCTGGACGATATTGTTGGCAACTTGCAATTAATGAGCTCCTTTGAAGCTCTTCTATTTAAGAGCTTTTGTTTAACATTTTGAACAATCTTTTGCTGCTTCCTTGACCTGAGAAGACCTTGAGGAGAGAAAAAGAGAGAGGGAGAGAGAGAGGATCTTATGAGGGGGAGCTTGTGAGGGGTTTCACAAGGTTTGCTTCTAGGATCGTTCTGATTCTTCTTCGTCTAGAGTTTCTCGTACGTGGAAGGGTCGATAGAGGTAAGGATTCAGCATCTGATTGTGGTTCTTTGCCAGCTTCAGGAGGAAGCAAAAGGAGATAGGTTCTCTGCCTTGCAGGGGTGGCAAAAAGGAGGTTCTGGGTGAGAA
>NW_021484459.1:0-6509 GCF_001605985.2 Dendrobium catenatum | reverse complement strand
CGTTGATGGTTTCCCTCCTTCTGACCTTGTTTAGTGGTATAATTTTCTTCTCTAAACAAAAGTCTAACTCATTTTAGCCAATGGTTTTTGAAACTAAGATTCTTTTTATCTTGCTACAAAAATCTATCTTGTGCATAATATCCAAAGTTCTTATATATCTCTCAAGTTATTTGAGATCTTGCATTTGCACTGATCATATGATTTTTAATTTTGTTTTGTGGGTAGTTCTTCCCTATGTTAGAGAGAGTGCTCCCATTCTCTAATATCTAGAAGATATACTCACAACTAAGAACTTATTTTAAGAGTTTGCAAAAGAGAATTGAGCTTGCAAAAGATAAAAAGGAAAAGTGGCAAAGATGCCAAAATTGAAATAAAAAGTATATACACAAATGTGTATCAAAAATCAAAAGATTCTCAAAGAGCCAATCAAAGATTCAAGAGGCATAAAATGAGCCCACTAAAAAGCAAGATATCCTCTCTTTTCAAAGCTTTTAAAACTTAGAAGAACTTATAGGTTATGTAAGATTTTCAAATGCTTGATTTCAAATTTCATGATTGGGAAAAATTACTTTGACATATTATTTATGAGATATTTTCTTTGTAAACAAGTTTTGAATGGATCTTCTTTTTATCCTATTTATTTATTCTTAGTTAGGCCTCTGTTTTTCAAAAGATAATTTGTACCCTGAAGGATGTACGATATATGGTTAACATAATCATATATTTTACCTTCTTCCGATTGAAATTTGTTAGCCTATTGATCTCTTGAAACTCCAAAGTTTAAATTATTTAAGAAATTCTCATATGAATTGTTTTGATAAAATAAAAAAAATATAAAACATAGAAAAAAAAAATTTGGCTTCTTTTCAAATTGTTTGTTTTTAGCTTTTTATCGTTGTTCGTTTTCTTTTCTTATGCTTTTCTTTTGTTTTATTTTTGAGGGCTTTGATCATCACCATCCTTCATTGTTTTTTAATTTCTAGTCACGTTGTCCTGGCCGATACTTTTATCGTCTTGGACGATAGGGCAAATTCTCTTCAAATTTCCATCTGCTGAACTTTTCTGTGCTTGCTATAACTCTTCGTCATGGACGATACTTTATCGTCCTGGATGATCTAATCAAACTCTGTTGCAATCTTGATGATAGTCCTGGCCGATAAAATATTTCATCCTGGCCGATGCATTTATGGTCATCGTCTTGGCCGATACACTGGATCGTCCTGGACGATCCATGTGTCAGCACATTTAAATTCTTAAAATCGACCCCGAACGATCCATTATTAGACAATCGTCCTAACCGATCCACTGTTCATCCTGGATGATACACGTGGCACAGATTTAAAATGTTTTTACTTCGGCCGGTACGATCAATTATTGTGCATCGTCCTGGATGATACATAATCGGCCCGGACGATCTGCTTTTTCAACGGTCGTCCAGATTGATTCCTCGAGACAATCGTCTGTGCCTTATCTTCCTGGCCGATATCTAATCAGCACGGATGATCGGACCTCCTTTTTGACCAATTGGCATGTATGCAATTATTATGCCATATCGTCTTGGACGATTCTACGATCGGCCTGGACGATATGGCAGCTTCTTTAAATTCTGGCCGTTCCAGCCATGTTTTTCACTTTACATCCCTTCTCCTCTTATATTTTCTTGCTAACTCCTTACTATGGCTGGTGGAAAACGTGTTCGATGAACTTCTAGGAGTTCTTCGAGGGCTAGGATTGACCCTCATTTTAGGGAGGCAGAAGATGAAGATGCTTACCATCGATACAAAGAATGTGGGATAACTGTCTCCAGAATCATCAATCCTGGCCACATTTCGTATCCGGTAATGGAACTTTTAGCTCACACTTCCCTTTGTTTCATTTTGTCTCTTGCTTTCCCCTTTAATACTGAGCTTCTTTGTGAATTCTTCGCAAACCTTCGCATAAATCATACTTTCACAGCCCTGACCTCCTATGTGAATCAATGCCCTATCGAGATCACATATCAGGACTGTGTTGAACTTTTACAGCTATCCACCACCGAGGATAAGCTGCATTTAATCGCTTTAGATCCTGACTTTTACTGGTCCACGACAAATCACTTCCTTCGCCAAACCAATGCACCTTTTCATGTTGGAGAGACTAGCTCTTTAGTCAAAGATGCTAGGACAATCCAACATGTCCTTCGCACCTCCATAACTCCAAAAGCCGGGGACCGAATCCACATCACTCCTCTACTTTCCCTAACTACTTTCTACATCATGGCACATAGAGAATTTAATACTGCAGACTTAATTTTTTGTTATATTGATCACTTAAGCACAATCCACGATCCAGGTCATAAGAGAAAACCCAATCTAGCTTTAGGACACCTCATAGCCTATGTCCTTGAAACCAAATACCAACTTCAGTATCCTATTCCACCCAACCTCCCAACTCTCTTCTACTCAAACAGTTCCTTCAGTTCCCTTCACAGTACTCGTCTCCACCCTGGGGATGAGGAACCTCGGGGGGGCTGAGGAGGAGGAGGCTCCCGCTCCCGCTCCCGTTCCTAATCCAATTCCTCTCCACCTGCACTCACCGTTTGCTCAGTTGATAGAGAGGTTTGATCGATGGGAGACCCGCTTTGACGCTTACGTTGCTGCACAGGAGCAGCAACATTCTGAGGACATTGCCCACTACAAGCATCACCGCACAGAGGATTTAGCCCGTTTTGATAGCTACATTACTCACCAGCAGCAGCAGCATGACCAGGACATTGCCTGGTTCAAAGCTCAGTTTATCACGCTTGCCAGCTACTTTCAGCAGCCACCTCCACCACCTCCATCTGATGATCAGGGTCCCTCATTTTTCTAGTCTTTATTTTCTGTTTTCTATAGTTTGTCTTGTAGCTTGTTTTAGTTTATGTTGTGTTGTTTCATTTTTCTTTATGTGTGTTTAGGACCCTCTTTATGGGATGACAAATGAGGGAGTAGGATGTGGTAGGAAAAGGTGATGTGCTTGTTAGGATGTGGTAGGAAAAGGTGATGTGCTTGTAACTTTGAAATTTTAATGAACTACTATTTTTTCTGAGTTTTTCCTACTTGTGTTTGCGATCATCAAAAAGGGGGAGATTGTTGCAAACCTATTTTCATGACTTATGTTTTGATAATTGACAAACACTATTGATTCTCTTGGAGTGCCTGTTACTTCTAACTTTTCAGGAATCGAATATCGGATGAACATACGAAGCCAGTTCAAGATTGCGTAGGTTTATGGTTGAGTCAGCCTGTACTTTGTTTTTCTCTTCTTGAGTCTATTTGTAATGTTCAAAGAGACTGATGCTAAGTAACCCTACACATACACACTTAAGAGATTTAGAATTTTTGTTTTTTCCCACAACTGCCGGGACGATATTTAAATCGTCCTGGACGATCAGGCTTAAAACAGAAAATCTAAATAAGGATTCTTAATTTAAGGCAGCTGTCATTAACAGATCGTCCTGGACGATACGTGTATCAGCCAGGATGATAAACTAAAAATAGAAATAGATTGCAGCCATAAATAATTAAGGTATACTGTATTTTTTTGTAATCGGCCAGGATGATCTTGGATCGGCCATGATGATATTCACAATTATGTCTTAGTTAATCAGACAAATCAAGGAAGTAATTAAGGATGATTGATACGATCTATTCAAAAACCTTAGTTACTTCTGGACGATAAATATCGGACAGCTTGAACTCAGGGCGATGCTCTGGACGACATTTCTCTGATTTGAACTGATCGGTCGGGACGATTGTGAGATCGGCCAAAAAGATCAAGCCAATTTTAAACCGTCCAGTTTGCATTCAGGGCGATGCTCTGACCGATCTTCTGAAATTTGTACTGATAGTCCAGGATGATGTCCATATCAGCCTGGACGATATTGTCGGCAACTTACAATTAATGAGCTCCTTTGAAGCTCTTCTATTTAAGAGCTCTTGTTCAGCGTTTTGAACAATCTTTTGCTGCTGCCTTGACCTGAGAAGACCTTGAGGAGAGAAAGAGAGAGAGGGAGAGAGAGAAGATCCTGTGAGGGGGAGCTTGTGAGGGGTTTCACAAGGGTTGCTTCAAGGATCGCTCTGCTTCTTCTTCGCCTAGAGTTTCTAGACCGTGGAATGGTCGGTAGAGGTAAGTATTCAGCATTTGATTGTGGTTCTCTGCCAGCTTCAGGAGGAAGCAAAAGGAGATAGGTTCTTTGCCTTGCCGGGGTGACAAAAAGGAGGTTCTTTGTAAAGGCTTCTCCGCCTAGCTGTGGGGGCTAAAGGAGAGTCACGAGTGTAGTGCAATACTCGGTGGGAGCCTCCGGGCAGTGGACATAGGTTGAGTTGACCGAACCACTATAAATTTCTGTGTTCTTGTTTCTTGCTTCCGCACTTCAATATCCTCATTTATTTTTCTTGTGGTGTGATTTTGGTTTATGTGTTTTTAGTTCTTTGTGAAAAGAAATTTTTAAAATACCAATTCACCCCCCCTCTTGGTTAGCTTGGGTCAGTTCTATAGGGCTTAACATCCCTAACAAACATTCATGAAGAAGTTACACCATCGAATCCAGACGACTTATTGCTACACTGCTGAAAAATTGCCTCCTTGCACTGCTCCAAAAGAAATTTGGTTTCCAAAACCTGTCTATCCATAATATTTAACTTCTGTGAATCAGCAATAATCGACCATCCTGCCAATTGACAGACTCTGTGCTTCCATTTTTCTTCAAAATTCTCAAGAAAAATCTGCTCAATTTGCTCATCTTCCTCTACTAATTGATTATTTCCATCCTTGATTTGTTTTATCAAATTAGCATTCATCCTAGCAGATGCATAATTATGGAAAAACTTAGAGTTTGTATCACCATCTTGCCTTAGCCCTTTGATTCCACCAAGTAGAAAGTCTCCTAAGCATAACATTCAGCTCGTGCATCTTGTTCCTGAGAAGAAATAGCTCCTCCACAGAGAAATCACCATCTGAAGCTTCCTTGGTTTGCAATTCCTAAATTTCTTTTTTCAAATCATCTCTCAATTTGCACAAATCCTTACATTTATTTGTATTCCAAAAGAATAATAGAGCTTTCAATGTCCTTTGATCTTCCTATGAAGAATCTCTACCTCATTTCCAAAATCCACCTTCTTCCAAGAATTGTAAACAATATTCAGTGCAGCTGGATAGGACCTCCAAGTATTCTCAAATCTGAAAATTTTACCTTGTTGATTTGCAAAGCTTCCAATTTATAAACAATGGAACTGTGGTCAGACGCCACCCGAGCTAGGTCAAAGGGGACCAAGTGTAAATATGTTGAATTCACCAAGCACCTATCAAGCCTTTCCCATATCCTTGAAGATCCTTCTTTATTGTTGCACCAAGTGAAGCTTGGTTCAATCAAAACCTACATCATCAAAATCAGAATTAGTCATAAAATCCTTAATCTCTCTAGGTCCCCTAGAAAAGATGAACCTCTTCCCACCCTTTTTCTCTTCCTTCTTAAGAATGCAATTAAAGCCACCCCCCACTATGGAAGGACCTGACCCCACCATTCATTTCTCAACACTATGGAAGGACCCGATCCCACCATACTTCTCTCTAGTAAACTTCAAAGGTTCCTTATTTCCACATAACACCGGCTACCATAAATAGTGGCCACCTTCCAATCTCCCATAGAAGGGGTGGTAGGAACCCCAATAACAACTTTATAGTAACTCTCTTCAACCACAAATGACACCTTATTCCTATTCCAAACAATCAGAATTCCCCCAGAAGTGTCAACTGCTGGGTGATGGAAGAAATATTAATTACCACCAATAAAATAATCCACATCTCTTCTATCAATGCTGCTGAGTTTAGTCTCCATAATCCCAATAAAAACCACATCATGTTCCCTCACAATCTCCCTCAGATACAGTGAAGCCTCTCTTTTCCTGCCCCCATGCAATTCAGAAAACAAAGGACGTCATTAATCAAATGGAGGCGAACCGTCCCCGCCTATTACATTTCCTTTCCCATCTCTTCTTTTCTATCTATGGTCAGGTTCAACAGGACCCAAAGAATTTAATTCCTTAGCCAACTTGCATTTGACCAAACTGCTGTTAAGCGCCATAGCAGCCTTCAGATCATCCATAGTTTCTTCTACAGCAACAAACTCCCTTGTTTTCTCCACTGTGAGCTGATCCAGCACTTCCCCTTCATCAGTCTTGTTCAAGAGTATATTAAATCTATTATTCACATGAATACTTATTTCCTTTACCATATTACCTTTCACGACATCAGAGCCCCTACTAATGTCCTCCTTCTGTTGGTCAATTTGCACCATATCAGTATTTACCTCCAAAACATCCTGCTGTGCTACAATCTGAATCTCATCATTCGATCCCTTCACAATTCTTTCAGCCCTTCCGCCTCTCCCAGATCTTTTATTCCTAAAATTTCTGTTCTTGAACCGAACATGGATCCATGGTCCATGCTCCTTCTCAGAAATTTTATTTTCAACAGGAATAATCATATCA
>NW_021484458.1:0-234 GCF_001605985.2 Dendrobium catenatum | reverse complement strand
TCAAAACATAAGCTATGAAAAAGTAGATTTGCAACATTCACCTTTGATCTAGCTTTGACCCTATCCAGTCATTAACAATCACCACATGATTATAGATGATTTGGATACTCCAATCATTCAAACTTGAAATCCAATCTAAATCCAGAAATCAAGACTCAAATCCAAAGTCTTAAGGCCCTGTCTTAAAGACCTTTTTTAAAGATTTTTCAAACATTTCAAAACCTAGTCAAATGG
>NW_021484457.1:0-326 GCF_001605985.2 Dendrobium catenatum | reverse complement strand
CTGCACGCGAAGAGAGGCGCTAATTCGAGCAGGAGAAATTTCCCGCTCGCAAATAGCGGAAGCCTCAACCGCCAGAAAGCCGGAGGGAAGAAAGAAAAATCCCTTAACTCCTGCGCGGGAGGAGGGGCGCTAATTCGAGCAGGAGAAGTTTCCCACTCAAAAATAGCGGAAGCCTCAGCCGCCAGAGAGCCAGAGGGAGAAAGAAAGAGAAGTTGCAAGTTTCCTAAAGGCCTAGGGGGCCTATTTATACGTTTTGAAGAGAATAGGAGGGAGTTGCTTCCATTTTTGAAATCCCATAGTTTTCTAAATTTTTTTACGAATTTTTT
>NW_021484456.1:0-312 GCF_001605985.2 Dendrobium catenatum | reverse complement strand
AAGCAAAGCAATAGCAACGTGGTCCCAAACTCACCCTGAGACACCGGCGGCGGAGATCACCACAGTGAACAACAAAAAAAAGGGTAAAACCCTAGCAAAAAAAAGGGTAAAACCCACGGCCAACATCGCTTTTATTTTTTTTGTACTATACCACTATTAAAAACTATTTTTCAGATAGCAATATAAATTATTGTCATAGAGAATTGTAATAAATATCTGAAATAAAACTATAAGAAAATGCCCAAATGACTCCAATATTGGTCGGTCGCGGAGTAAGGAAAAAAAATCATTTTTATAGATTTACAATCAGGG
>NW_021484455.1:0-216 GCF_001605985.2 Dendrobium catenatum | reverse complement strand
CAACGGATCCGCAACATGTATACAAGCGGATAGAAGATGTTCGTAGACCCCTTAAATGAAATTTTGGGCATTTCCTAAATAAAATCACCCTCGCAAATGGATCATATTTAAATATTTTAAAACGCCCCTTATGTATTAAATATGATCCCTTAAATCAAATACCTCCCTGCATGTGTTCCGACAGAACTATTAAAGTTTCAAACTCAAATCGTCGAG
>NW_021484454.1:0-726 GCF_001605985.2 Dendrobium catenatum | reverse complement strand
TTTGTAATAGTTTCTAGGACTCCTTATATAGAAAGAACAAGAAAAATTGTCCAAAAAACTGCTAATTTCAAGTTTTTCTGCGCAGTGGATAGTCCAGTACGAACCTGATATAGTCCCGTACGAACTGTGCAAAACCTGTCCCATACGAACCATTTGTGAGTTAATATGAACTAAATTCATCTTAGGACGAAATTGTTTGTCCTGAGATGAAATATGTTTGTCCTGGGATGAAAAGTTATATCAAAGGTTGGTTCCAAAAATTGCAGAACGTCGCCAGAAACTGCCATGGTCGGTTCCCTTTGTCCTGGGATGAATTTAGTTCGTCCTAAATGAAATTTGTCCAGAGAGAAACTCATCCTGGCATGAATACACTTCGTCCTGAATGAGATTTCTCTAGATGGCAATTCGTCGTAGGACAAATATACTTTGTCCTGGACGATCAGGACTTAGGAAAATTTTCTTCAGTTCCTGTTCATTCCATTGCTCTTACGAGGAGATAACTGACCTGATCGTCTTGTACGAACTAGGTTCATCCCGTACGATCAGTATAAATTTTGTAAGATCTCCTTAAGTGTGTGTGTGTGTGTGTGTTTATTAACTCAATTACAATCACTCCCTCTCAATTCAAAGAACAATTAAATGCTTCAATTTACAAAGGATTGCATGCTGAATTTGATTTGAAGTCTTCGTAGTTTGGAGTTCAATTTTCCTGAAATGTTAGTACAC
>NW_021484453.1:0-1133 GCF_001605985.2 Dendrobium catenatum | reverse complement strand
AAATAATGCACAAGACATAGCAACTAAGAAAAATTTTTGTTGGTGTCTCCTCTTATATAATGATTGAGAGTTATACAAAAAAATAGAAAATTAATGGGAGTAGATTATAGATTAAATAAGAGCTTCCACTTACATAGTCAAGATATGTTCTCCTGCTTCAATCAATGATATCTTTACCAATTCTAGAGCATTATGGTACAACTTAGACAAATCTTCTTGTACAAAGTCATGAAGCTTTGCAAAAAATTCAACACCACTTGGACCACCTCTAATTACCACAAAATGAAGACTCTTCTTCCTCTCTTCTTCACTAAGGTTTGACAGGCTTGCTCACTCAAAGCAATTCATCACACTTCTACGGATTCTCTGAGCATCTTCAATTTCTTCCCAAACATTAATACTTCTTATTAAAGTTTGATATTCCTTTTTTTGTTGAATTTTAAAAGCCGGTGTAATTAACTTTCAACTAAAAATAAAAGCTTTGTTTGGGATACTGCAGACATATGATAACATTAACCCAATTATGATGTATTAGTTGTACTTTTCATTGTAGAATCCCACCTCATTAGTTCTTTTTAAATTAGACTCAACATTGAGGAAATACTATACCTATTTCCTATAGTTAGACAAAAAATATACCTTTAGAAAGTGACAGTGCTCAGAGACACAAGGAGTATTGAATGTATTTGGCCTAGCTCCAAGAGAAACCACCAAATAGTCATAATATAGTTCAAATTCACCGTTGACATCCCAGTTTGCCAATGGCAGATCTACATAGTACTTTTTTGTTTGTTGGATCAATATTATAGCATTGAGCCTCAGAAAATTGGATTATCCTAGTTTTCTAAAAAAATAAAAGGATGAAGAAAGTTTTATCTCAATTAAGAATTTCTGCCAATAACAATTCTGGGAGAAAATATAAACAATGAAATATCATGATAATTAGAAGACATGTAAGTAGAATAGTTGCTGAATTAAGAATGACAGAATGCCAATAACATTTATGCGGACAACTAATTTCAAAATTATCCATAACATTGTGTAATCTCTCGTAGCAATTTTTTTCTTGATATTTATATAAAATAAAATGACAAATATTAATGAACTAATCATCATTCCTACATTTCCCAAAA
>NW_021484452.1:0-591 GCF_001605985.2 Dendrobium catenatum | reverse complement strand
TTATCATTAATTAATATTAATATAATATAATTAAATATAAAATACATGTATATTTTTTATATATTCTTTTTTGTTGATTTATGGGATTTGGCCGAGAAGCACAAGAAAAGGAGAAAGTTACCTTCACAGTCTTTGAGCTCCCGTTGTTACTCCCGCTCAGAATGTCCTAACTTCCAAACCCGACAAGAAGGGAACGTCGGAGATGGAGCGAAGTCGGACAACAATGGAGGAGGTAAGCCGGTCTCCCCCTCCTCTCTCTCTCTCTCTCTCTCTCTCTCTCTCTCTATCTCTCGATTTCTCTGGATCAGACGGCGACGGAAGGCGGAGGTCGGGCAAGGATCGGAAGAAAAAAGGAGGTGTCGGTCTGCTGGAGAGGAGTTGGATTTGGCGTCGAATGAAGTGGCCGACGGGACCGAGGCTCCCGGCGTCGGGTCGGCAGGGAGGTCGGAGCTCTTCCGTGAGTTCGGAAGCAGCGATGGAAGAGGTAGGAGCTTCGTCGGCTAGGGAAGAGAAGGGGCTTTGACGGGAGAGCAGAGAGTAAGAGGAAGGAGCTTCTTGCGATCGTGGAAGAGAGGAGGCGTCGGTGTTCTG
>NW_021484451.1:0-2740 GCF_001605985.2 Dendrobium catenatum | reverse complement strand
AATCTCTTGGAAGGGAGAGACTGTTATAGGATATGCAACGTCCCTAGAAAGCACAGCATTATTATAATCAAAAGATTAATCGCAATAGGACCCCGTTAAAATTTAAATTTTAATGGTATCACTGTCTGATACAGTCTTAGATTATTTCCCCTCTCATTACTACTAGACTAGTAGTTAAGAGAGTGGCACCCCGAGTGGTTTCTACTCCTCCTCCTCTGCAAATGATGTAGTGAGACACGTGTAGTAACATGCCTTAACATCTTCTAGTAGAGTGGACGGATCATAACCCTCAGCTGGGGGCCTATGGCCTATTGCTGGTGATCGCTCAATTCTAGCTTTCTTGAGTCTTTCTGTGTAGTAGACAAGTAGGTGGATTGAAGATCGCACTCTCGTATCTACAACCTCCCTCCTTTGCGCAAGGAGAGGGTACGTAGAAGGAGCAACGAACTCTTGATTGGCCTTGAAGTCGGTATTCTTTAAGGCTTCAAATTCAGCAGTCTTTCTAGCCTTTAGATTCCTTTTCCTGGCTCTTCGAAGGTAGTTCTTCCTTTGGTTCTTGCCAACGAAAGGAGTGCTAGAATTTGATCTGATCTCAGACTGAGATTGTAGCTCGTTTGTCATTATTAATTTCTGGTTTTGATCCTCCCGATCAGAGGGTATAGTGGGTACAGGGGCGATAACGACCTCCATCTTAGAGATGGGGGAGTCAGCTCCTAACCCTAAAGTAACTTCTATTAAGGGGAAATTCCCTTGAGTACGAGCGGACATATCTAAGATTCTTTCTCCATTAACTGAAATCTCGAGGTTTTGAAATTCCATTTCGTACTGAATTAAATTGCCATTAAGATTTTCTTCTACAGGCACATCTTTATTCAGTGAGAAGACGAGTTTCCCAGCCATTTGAGTGTTCGATTTCCTGGAATTAAGAAAGTGATTTGAATCAGTGATTTGAAATTGAATTTGAATTTTAAGTTTGATTAACTTTATTCAAAATTTTATAACTCAATCATATTCAGTTTATACTGAACACGGTGGTTCATAAAATTGACGAATTGAAGTTAAGAGTTGAACCTGACTCTTTTGCTACACCTATTGATTTGGGGAAAAATGTCAAAGTTCAAATTTGAATTTGTAATTAAATTTGAGGTTGAATTTAAAGTTGAAATCAAACTTGAGTTTAAGGTTAAGATTGAATTTGGATTTAAAACTGAATTTGAATTTGAATTTGAGATTAAAGTCAAATGGATCCTTTTTCAAATTATGTGACTCAACATATTGAATTTCATTCAATAATGTAGGTTCACAAAATTAATATGAAAAATCCAAATAATATCGGGCTTGACTCTTTCATTTCACTAATCGACATGGGATGAAATGTCAAAGCTCATATTTTGACTTTAAAACCAAAATTGAAGTTGAATTTGAGTTTGAAATCAAACTTGAGTTTAATGTTGAAGTTGAATTTGGACTTAAAACCGAATTTGAATTTGTGGTTGGAATCAAACATGAATTCAATTTTGCAATTTAGATCCGGCTTTGAACTTTGAATCGAACAGATCTTCTTCAAACTTTGAAACTTAACATATTGATTTTTATTCAAATGTGCAGGTTTACAAAAGTAACCTGAAGATCCAAAGTGAATAGGCTTAACTCTTTCACCCTACCACGTGATTTGGGGGTAAAATGTTAAAGCCCAGAATTGACTGGAAAGTTTCGGATTTGCATTGCATGCGTTCAACTACAACAGAATGTCATAGAAGACATATGACAACGACGATTGAAATTGGTTTGAAAGATTTTCCTTTACTTTTGAAACTCAAAATGTTAATTTTTATTTTTAACAAAATGGTTAACAAAAATTAGGGAAAAATCTAGAGACCTTGACTTGACTCTTTCACTGCACTGACTAGCTTAGAGTGAAATGTCAAAATTGAGGTTTGATCAAGGGTTTGAATTTGTATTTCCTATATTAAATTACAAGGGTATTGTATAAAACATATGGCAACGAAGGTTGAAGTTAGACGATTTTAGAAAGAATTTGAGAGCTTGAAAATCTGGCATCATCCCTCTTTATTTTGAAACTCAATATATTGAACTCGCGTTCAACATAAAGGTTAACAAAAATTTAGAGAGGGGGGATTCTTAAAAGTCGACCCGACTCTTTCACCCTGACGAACTATTCGAGAGTGAAATGTTAAAGCTTGACTTTGCCAAAAAGATTCAAACTCTAGAATCAAATTTTAACCAGAAGTTTGTATTCTATCACACATACCAAATTATAGGAGTTATAATTTCATATGTAATGATAGAATATATGGATTGATTGAGATTTGAAAGTGATTGAATTTTGCTTAAAGGATTGAAATCTATTATTTTGAAGTTGAAGTATTTTCTATAAATTGTGAAACTTAGCATGCTATATATTTGTTCGCATGCGAGTTTGCAACATATATAGAAAGATTTTGGCTTGACTCTTTCACTCTACCAATCAAGTTGGAGGCGAAATGTCAAAGCCCGACTTAAAGGGAGGTTTCCTACACTCACCTCTCTTTTCACATGTCTTAATTGAGTTGGCCACACTCACCCAAGGAAGAAATGGGAGAGGGACCAACGGAGAGAAGGGTAGTTAAGACTACCGATTCAATAAAATTTATACCGCTATTAAAGATGGAGAGAGAGATTGTCCCCAGCGGAGTCGCCATTTTTTGTTTTGATTAAAAAAATACATTTATTTAAGTAT
>NW_021484450.1:0-223 GCF_001605985.2 Dendrobium catenatum | reverse complement strand
AAAATTTCGGGTCGGGTTCGGATCGGGTTTTCGGGTTGGGTCCAATATTGACAGGTCTATCTTTAGATATTTCTGAGATTGATGCCACCGAGATATGAGGGCGCTGTTGAGCCCAGAGCAGCTGAGGAGGTTAGAGAAGACTTTTGACGGCATGCAGTGTCCGTCAGATAAGAAAGTACCGTTGGCAGTATTTCTGTTGGATGGGGAAGCTGAGCACTGGTGG
>NW_021484449.1:0-634 GCF_001605985.2 Dendrobium catenatum | reverse complement strand
ATCGCTTTGCCGTGTCTGCTTCCTTTTCTGCACTCTTTGGATGGATTGATGTGTTTGGCGACTAGATTACCCTTAGGTAAGGAGTGATCTGGATGTTCACACAGTTTTCTGCAGGTGGCCACGCTCATGCAGGGCAATAAAAGGGGGATAAATCAATAAAAACAATTAATATCAAATATTATAAATGCTTGCACAGGTGCTTCAGCTGCTAAAGCCCCCAAATAAAAAGAGCGTGGTCGGTGTGTTTTACTTTCTTTTCTGCACATATATAACTGCTTGGGAATATGTTTTCTTTGATTAATTAACTGCTTAGGATAACCTTGCACGAGAGTCTAGATTTTATTTAAAAAAAAAATGTAATTTGTATAACTATCAACTGTTGTGAAAGTTAATTTTGAGTTGGGATACAAAGGTCCAAAGCTTGGATTCCAAAGAGGAAAGGATGCCCTTTTGGAAAGTATTCCTTTTTCCATTTGGAAATCCAAATTTGGATCACCCTTTTTCTATACCCAAAGAGAAAAGAGAGGCCTTCCCCTTTAATGGGAAGTGCCTTCTTATTCATTTGGGTAGTTTACTACGAAGAATCCAAGGAGTTTGAAGAAAAGGTGTCCAAAGAAGAATAAGATTGAAGATT
>NW_021484448.1:0-214 GCF_001605985.2 Dendrobium catenatum | reverse complement strand
TAAAATTAATGTTACATACAACCCATAAAAAAATATTTACTAATTTTAAAAGTTATTCAGATATATAATTAATTAAAGCATAAAAAACTACTAAAAATTATAATAAATCAAATTTAAATTCAAAAAATATATGTAATACATCAAAACGACCATAATTAAATCTTTAACATTAGAAAAATAAAAGCCCCTTGATTGGACTTTAAATTCAAGCTTT
>NW_021484447.1:0-694 GCF_001605985.2 Dendrobium catenatum | reverse complement strand
TTGTGCATCGTCCTGGACGATACACCTAATCGGCCCGAACGATTTGCCTTTTTCAACGGTCGTCCGGATTGACTCCTCGGGACGATCGCCTGTGTGTAATCGGTCTGGCTGATATCTGATCGGCCCGGATGATCGGACCGCCTTTTTGACCAATCAGCCTGTACGTAATTATTGAACCATATCGGTCTGGACGATTCTGCGATCGGCCAGGACGATATGGCCAATTCTTTAAATTCAGGCCGTTCCAGCCATAATTTTTCACTCTTCACCCTTTCTCCTCTTGTGTTTTTGCTTAGTCCTCTCTATGGCTGGTGTACATGGTTCACCACCAGCAGCAGCATGACCAGGACATCGCCTGGTTCAATGCTCAGTTTACTTCACTTGCCAGCTACTTTCAGCAGCCACCTCCACCACCTCCATCTGATGATCAAGGTCCTTCGTTTTTCTAGTCTATTTTTTTTTTGCTATTTGTTTCCTGTTTTCTATAGTTTGCCTTTTTAGTCTGTTTTAGTTTATGTTTTCTCTTTTTCTTTTGTATTTAGACCCTCTTTTTGTGATGACAAAAGGGGAAGTAGGGTGTGGTAGGAAAAAGCTGTTGGGTTTGAGGTTTGTAGCTTTGAATTTCTAATGAACCTTTTTTTTTTAAATTTTCCTACTTGTACTTTTGTTTTTCATCTTTTGAGTCTACTTGTAA
>NW_021484446.1:0-327 GCF_001605985.2 Dendrobium catenatum | reverse complement strand
CGGTTTTTAAAGCATTGATTTTTCTTTTAATTTTTCATTCATTGTATCATTTTATTATAATAATTATTTGAATCATAAGAATTTACTCTTTCAAATTTAATAAATTCGCTCATGAGCCGCCTCGAGGTTTTAAAATAATACTTGAGTTCGAGCTCAAACTCGTTTAATTAATAACACTTCTAATTGAAGTAATTTAAATGGAAATTTGTGGGGGCAAAAGGAACCGGCCATAGTACTGGCAGATTACTCCCATTTGAAATTTCGTGCTGCTTCCATAAAAGAATAGCTAGGGGAATGCTATATGAGCCAAGAACTTTCAGCCAAGAC
>NW_021484445.1:0-255 GCF_001605985.2 Dendrobium catenatum | reverse complement strand
ATATATTTTAAATCGATTAGGTGGTTAGCTGGCTCCACAATCTAGGCCGGGGTAAGTCTAGACCTTACACTGCATTAGTTAGGTTCGGAAGACTGTGGTCCAGTGTCCAAATTAGATTTAAGATCTAGGGCATAATTTTTAATTATAAGACCCCAAATTTTGGGAATATAATCCCAAATTTCTAATAAAATGCTCAACTATAATTAAAGCTTCATTTTAATCCTAAAACGTAAAGCCGAACACTTACATTAAGTT
>NW_021484444.1:0-1864 GCF_001605985.2 Dendrobium catenatum | reverse complement strand
AACGTCACTCTTACAATAGCTCAAAATTTATTTAAATAAATGTCATAATTAATTTAGAAAAAATATATTTATTTATTAGAGATGAGAGAATTTATAATTTCTTAATAGACTTTAGCATAGTTAAGACTTTGTTTGAGACAACTTTTTTACTGCTTCTTAAATCAACTTTTTAGTACAAAAATTTTAGTACTAAAAAACTGTTTTAAGAAACAATAAAAAAGTCGTCACAAACAAACATATGTTAGTAAAATTAAATTAAATTGGTATTTATTGCGTTTAGCTATAGTACTCTTCATGTCTTCTATTTAAATTTTGGTAAGGTATGGATTGAAAAAAAAAATCCATTTATAATCAAATAAAATTTTGGAATCATATACATATCTCAAAATAATAAAAGAAATTGAACTTTCCTCAATTTTAACTTCAAAATTTTATTTCAAAGATTAAATGAGCCCTAAATGCATATCTATTATCAAAATTAGTGATAAACTCTTTAGATAATTATGCTAATTGTAAAAAAATTATTTGAAACATATTATTTTTGTTTATTTATATGAACTTGGAGAAAGCAATCTACCAGATAGCGACTGCGACCAACGAATAAGTGATTACAAATCCAATATTCGTCAATGATGATGATCAGATGTGGTGTTAACAACGATAATAGCAACGATGAGGATGGTTGATGACCGTTTTTCATCGCTTATATCAAAACTGGTGTTAATCAGGAAATTAATATTTTTATTATACCATGATTGACAACGAGAATTATTCTTAAAAACACTTAAAAAATCTTTAAAATTTAGGATAAAATTTTAAAATAATTAAAAATACACTAAATAAATACGTTTTTAAATGATTTCAATCTTATCCATAGATTTTTTCTAGATTGATGGATGACCACTATGAATGGATCTCTAACTTAGCTTATCTACAATGATCAAAGAATTAAAAAACCTAATGGCAACATTAATATTTACATTATATAATGGTTTTACACTTTTACCAGGTCGTTCTCTCATTAAAATACTATAATTTTCTCATTTTAATATGACCCAATATTTTTCCTGGGAATTATTTTTATTTAAGACATCATAATTACTGAAATTAATAGATGCATTAAAATCCCCACTAGAAATAATCTACTGAATATATTTTGAAGAGGGAATTTTTTTTTACATACATATCACAAACTTTTTATTTATTTTCATATTTAATATTTAAATTATAAAATATTCTTTTGCCTCAATCACATTAAAATGATGCATGAAAAATATATAATCATTCATTTAAAAAACAATTATTTGTAAATTTTTTAACGTAATTTAAGTAGCTTAGGTTATTATAAAAATATATATATTCAATAAAAATTTTTATGATAGTATATATATATATATATATATATATATAATATATATATATATAATATATATGCATTTACTGGCCCTTTCAATAATCCTTGGGTCCATAGCATCAAGACAGTTAAGAATAAATAAACAATAATAATAATAATAATTAAGTAAAAATAATAAATATTATCTATAGAGAGAAGAGAGAGATTTTGCCTTCAAACTCTTGCTAAATTAACAAGTGACCGTTGAAAGAGAAAGAGAGAAAGGATTTGGACAGTTAAGACAAAACTCCTCAAATGCTATTTTGCTAGCTACATTAATTAATTATTTAATTATGATGTCAATATCCTTAGAGAGTAATTAAATACATTGCATTCATATTTTATTTGTTTATAAAAACAAAATTTATGTCATTTTTTTAAGCTCCACAATGAAATCGATAGAAATTTGACACAAATGAAAAATATAGATTAAATTTTTGTTATAAATTAGACATTTGAATGACATTTTTT
>NW_021484443.1:0-2834 GCF_001605985.2 Dendrobium catenatum | reverse complement strand
TCTATTCAACAAATTAATCTAATTATTATATAAACATGTCTTGTTTCATAGAAGCTTTTTTTTTGGATAAAATGCTTAGAAAGGCCTACATGTTAAATCAGAAAAAGATTATAAGCCCTTAAAGGATCAAATGCTCTCTACAACTAAAAAGGAAATACATCCAAAAACTAAAAGAAAACTTGATGAGCAAATAATCCTATGTAGTTAGGAAAGCCAAGGGAAGGAAAAATGCTAATAGAAGCCCAGAAGGATAATAAAACAACAATTAACCCAAAATAGAACCAAGAGTTGACTAATAGATGCAAGAAGCCTGCGAAATAGAAAGAACCAAACATAAAGAACTAACAAATGCCACAACAAAAACCTAACAAGGAGTCCAAACAAATAGAGCAAAAAGAGATAGATGTAGAACCCAACATTCAGCATACCTGCAAGGTAATAGAATCTACCCCACCAACAATCAACACCCCAGAACAAATAACAAAACTAGGGCATAACCGCAAAGCCACAACCTCATAACGACCACCAAATCCAATCTAATCTAGACCCAATAACATGAAAAGGAAAAACCATATAACACAAAAACAAAACCTAAGAAAAGTAAATGCAAAGGGCAAGCCCATGAACCAAACCCAAAAGGCAAGAAATAGAGAACCCATTCACATACACTAAAGAAAAAATACCTACAACGACTGATAGATAGATCACAACCTAGAAGGGTCATTTAGTTTTAGAATAAGTAAAGTTAGCAATAATATGTTTAAAATTCAACAACACCTTTTTACCTTTAGATTTTTTATTTTTTTTTCCATACATAGAAATAAATCCCTCGTTATCAACATGAACAACATTCAAAATAGCATCTTCCTTCAAAACATGAAATTTACCAGGAATCACATCCCAAACATCCCCCACAAATACCAATGGGTCATACCAGGTTTTATTTTCATTTCTTCTCTTTTTCTTATCCAAGGCTATTTCAAAGACATCAAAAGAACTATGTCTAGCTTTAAATTTAAAAGTATTTTTAGTTTTGAATGAACATCTACATCTAAATGTATCCCCTTCTTTCCAATTAGAATTTGATCTATCAAAAATAGGCTCGCCATTAGATGATTCACCCATTTCATTGGAATATTAGTTTTATGAAATAGCCCATTATATGCACCACGGTTAATGGGGTTATGATAAGGGTTAAACAACATAGCTTCGTACACATGATCATATTCATAAATTAGCATCCCACACATGATTTAATTTGTTTGTTTTAGTATCAAAAATAGCTGGCAAAGCAACCAAGAGGTTAACACCATCAGAATTTTCTTCGGAAGATTCATCACATAAAACGGGTGTAGAAGATATAATAAATAAGATGTTTGGTCTCATTACCAAAATTCAACTTTACCATTGCCTCAGCCAGAGGAGAAGAAGGTTGCTTAAGATTATTGTTTGGGGCAATGAGTTGACCTTCATTATTTGCCATCGATAATACAACAGGAGTTGGAACCTCAGAGATGTCAAGCAAGCCATTTTGTAGAATAGTAGGGGAAACAAAAAGAGGAACTCCAATATCAGTATTCGGCGGTGGAAGAATATCCTGCGAAGCATCAATATTAGAATTAGCTGGTTTGTAAGTGTTCCTTTTCCTAAAGTGAGGATGAAGTTAAAAACATTTCATTTTACTATGACCCAAAGCTTTATGGTGGTCACAAAAACTTGGGAAATCACACATGATAACCTTTTAAATAAAACCATACTTCTTAGGTCCTACCCAAATAGAACTAGGATATTATTTTGTGATATCAAACTCAACCATGATACGTGCCATAGAAGGGGATCCTGAACCAGTGGAATTATATGTTTGTAAAGGGCGACCGAACAATAAACCCAAACCATATAAAAGGTGACGAGTAAATATATGTGGGTACAAATCTTGAATAGATATCCAAATATGGACAAAAGGGGATTCAAACAAAATGTCAAATAGAGGAGACCACTTAATAAATTTCATTAAAAAAAAAATTATTGACATAATAAAGTCCTCTAGCAAATATAATGCTATAATCCAAATCATTTGAGAGTTTAAAGAGCACATGTCTAGGATCAAACAAAGAATCAGAGAAATCAACGGATAATTTTAGCCGAAAAAAGAACTTCCTGATATTATATAACTCAAGATGCCTAACCAAAAATTTACTGTCAACAGTGTATTCAAATGACAAAACAAACGTGAGGATCTCTTCATATGAAATCCAAAGGGATGGTAAACCTTTATGCTTGGAATGAACTAAAATGGGAAAAGCTTGCAACAAAGAATCGACAGCCAAGGCTTCCCTACAAGACTTGGAAGGATTCCTGAATCCAAATGTTTAAGGGTTTGATTCCCCATGGAACACACACCACGGTGAGATATCAAACAAAAGGAAAAACTGAGACCATGAGAGGAAATTGGAAAGGACAAACGAAAGAGAAACCAAATCAGAGAAAAAATTGGAGGAAAAAACAACAAAATAGGATCATAAATGTTGGCATAGTGAAAACTCTAGTAGAGCATTGAAATTATGTATATATAAATATAGAAGAAAGGAAAATAAAACACTTTCTTTCATATATAGTTACACTACAAACTTTAAATAATTTGAAGTTGCTTTCTTATTTTCTCTAAACAAAGATATGTAAACGTTAGGATGAATAATTGAGAAAAGTGAAAGAAGATAAATTATGGGTGAATAGGTTGTATTTTTGCCCTCTCTTTATTTTATATTTTACAATTCAAAATTTGGTATGAAATTAGTCCTAAAATATGAAAATTTAATAAATAAGTTGGTAATTTT
>NW_021484442.1:0-228 GCF_001605985.2 Dendrobium catenatum | reverse complement strand
TTGACATCCCTACAAACACTTTTCCAAAATTTAGAATGTTTAGAAACAGGTTCCTTCCAAGGTGAGACATATATATTAATCAGCCACTTAGCTAGGGGACTCTGAGAATTGTACATTCTCATAATGAGAGAGCAGTTAAAACTGCATTGAAGAAAGTGCAAGGAAGGTAACCCAAGTCATCCCACTTCTTTTGATCTACAAGTATTCCTCCAGGAAATTAAATGCAAT
>NW_021484441.1:0-2554 GCF_001605985.2 Dendrobium catenatum | reverse complement strand
CGTCGCGCCACGTTGGCACGTCAGGACCCTCTAAATCTTTTAAATTAGTCAGCTTAAACCCAGGACGGGAAACGGGTCTTCTCTGTACGGTCCGAATCACGCTGAAGGCGCGAATTCGGACGGCTTCTCTGTTGAACAGAGCTAGAAAATTTTCAAATGCCATAACTTTAAAAATACCAACCAATTGCATGAAATTTGAACTGTAGCTAGAGAGAAAACATGATCTAACAATCCTGAAGTTTGGAGGCTCCACTGTCTTGTAGAATTTTCTACAGTTTTAAATTGAAAGTAAACTAAAAATGCGCATAACTTACATCCAACCGTCAGATTTTTGGATGTTTTTGGAGCTCTTCGTTGAAAATCTGCAGTGGTTACACCACAACTCTTATGAAGGACACCCAAGAGCCTGGATCAGCGTTGGATTGAAAGTCTATATTTGAAACTTCTCTTTTCTTCTCTACTAGGTTCCATCGTCTCTTCTCACCAATGGAGGCCTGTTGCGGAGGTTTGGATTGGCGGTGGGGGAAGGCTGGAAGTGCTATGAAGGAGGATCCTGGAGGAGGTTTTTGAGGGTTTTTTGAGGGCTGATTTGCTGATCAGAAGATTGTGAGTGAGAGAGAGTTTAGGAGAGAATCGTCTGATATTGAAGTGTGTTTTTCCCCGTAAGTCTGAGAATGTCCCCTGGCCAAAATGATGGTTTGGGATGAATGGGGGGAAAGCTCCTTAGATGCTGCCAGAAGCTATGTCCCTAGTTAGTGGGCTGTGGGAGTAGGTATAGAAAAAGTACAGGAGTGGACACATGAGGTGGAAAGGCCTGCTCCTGAGGTCTGCATACATGGGCCATGGGAGTGACCACAGGGCTACTTGAATCTTGATTCAATGGTTGACCAAGCCTCTTAGGAAGGTTCTAGAGAATGTCCTTAACAGCTGGATAGGATTAGGGAAGAAGTGGATAAATTATAAATGGTGTTTTTTGACCAATTTTTGATTCCACTCTAAGCCCTCTCTGTGCACTCTTGGTTAAGACCAAGTTGAGCTCAGTTCACAGTCAAGTGGGTGTGACTGAGTTTTGGCAGGTGAATAAGTTTAAACTTCTCGCTGAGTGACAGTTGAAGGGAGTTTGAGACTTACAGGATGTTGTGAACTTGGAAGAGTAGAGAAATGATTTAATCTAGTTTGACCAAATTTTTCATGAGTTGACTTGGTCAAAAATGCTCTTTGACTTTGACTTTAAATGAGTTTGATCATACTTGAAATCCATGCAGAATTAGTGAGATGAGTTATGAAAGGACTTGAATTGGTTTGAAATGGTCCTAAATGTGAGTTAGTTTAGATAATCTCCCATTTACGACCCTTAGGGCCTGGTTGATTCAACCTACGGTTTGACTTGGTCAATCCTAGGTTGACTTTGGTCATATCCTAGGTTTGACTTGGTCAACCAGGTCGACCCAGGATCTGGGTTTGGATCCGATAGGTTTGGTTTGATATTTAAAACTTGCTGGAGGTGGTTGCATCTAATTTGGAGGTCATTCGGTCTGAAATCAACATTTAAATTCCTCAGGGGTATTTTGGTAATTTTAACCCCTGATTAACTGGGGGTTGAAATAAATCTACCAAAGTGCAGTTTAATATTCAATGGGTCATAATTAAGGGTTTGGAAGTAATTAGAGGCTTTGGAGAAAGCTCTAGGATCAAAATCTTCTTAATGGCAAGTCCAGTGGCATGGGCTATAAATATTTGAAGGTTTTATAGCCTTTGAATTTTGATTTAGATTCTGGGGTTAGAGACCTCAAAATGAGTTCAAATTTGGAGGGTAGCCTCTAGAGACATGTCCCATCAGTATGCAAATGACAGACCCTGAATCAGATGTCATTAGGCTAGGTTTCAACGTGTTTGAAAATTCACTGGAATAGGCCTTTAGGACAAGACTTCTGGACTTTTGAGTTGAGTCTGGATTTTAGATTTAGTCTGGATTTTGAGTTTAATTGATTAAATTAGAGTTATCTCAATCATTTATGATCATTTGGAGGATCATAATTGATTGGATAAGGTTGAAGTTTGATCATAAATAAGATTAAGGTTTGAACTGGAGATTAAGATCTTGAACTGGACTGAAGTCTGGATTTTGATTGAGGTTTGATTTAAATTGAGATCTGTGTTAGCTTAAGGCCAGGATTGATTTGAAGTTTGAATTGATCTGAGATCTAAATTAATCTCAAGGTCTGGATTGATCTAAGGTCTAGGTAGCTCCTAAGGCATGAGAAGATCATAGGGTCTGGATCTAAGAGAATCTTAGGGTCTAGAATAGATCCTAAGGTCTGAAGTCTAGAAAATTCCTAGGGTCTAAAGTAGATCCTAAGGTATGGAGTCTAGAAGAATCTTAGGACCTAGAATAGATTCTAAAATTAGATTCTAGAAGGATCCTAGGATCTAGAATAGATCTTAAGGTCTAGATTTAGGAGAATCCTAGGGTTTAGATTGATTTGGGAGAATCCTATGGTCAAAGTAGATCCTAGTATCTAGAGTCTAGATTGATGTAGGGCCAGGATCGATC
>NW_021484440.1:0-251 GCF_001605985.2 Dendrobium catenatum | reverse complement strand
ATCTTTGGAAAGAATAGATTTTGGTTTAAATTTAAAGAACTTAAGAAAAAAATAAAATGGTTGAATTAAAATGTCTTTAAAAATATTTTCACCAATATCTTGAATTCTGAAGACAAAATGAACACTTTTGAGCTTAACTCACAATTATTTCCTTTTGATGATAATATAAGTTTGCTTACTAATGCTAAAGAATACCTTTTTAAATCACAAGCTCAGGAGGCCTTTTGGAAACAAAAAGAGGCTGGTAAGAA
>NW_021484439.1:0-498 GCF_001605985.2 Dendrobium catenatum | reverse complement strand
ACCACACTTGGGGTGATAAGCAAAATTAGGTATAAATAACTATTGTATCACAACTAATAGTAGAATGAGATTCAAATAGGGACATTAGATCAACATTTCCACACCTGATTAACTTAGGTGGGTATGGGCCCATTATTACCTCTAGAAAATGAATTTGAATTAGAGACATTGGATCAACATCACCACACTTGATTAAACTAGGTGGGCATGAACCTAATATTACCTCTAAAAAATGAATTTGAATTAGGGACATTAGATCAACATCACCACACTCATTAACCTAGGTGGGCATGGACCCAGTATCACCTCTTAAAAATAGATTTGAATTAGGGATATTAGATCAATATCACTACACGTGATTAACCTAGGTGGGCATGGACCAGTATCACCTCTAGAAAATGAATTTGAATTAAGAACATTGGATCAACATCACCACACCTAATTAAACTAGGTGGGCATGGACCCATTTTTATCTCTAAAAAATGGATTTGAATTAGG
>NW_021484438.1:0-1171 GCF_001605985.2 Dendrobium catenatum | reverse complement strand
AGGACCGGTTCTGACCCCCACTATTAATCTGAAAAATATCTTCAAAATAATACCACACTTTACTAGCAATAGGAGAAGAAATGAAAACGTGATGCATAGTTTCAATGTTAGAGCAGCATTGACATATGTTGCCAACTTGTTACAAGCGTTTAGCGCAATAAGTTATATGCAACTCCTCTTCAATTATGTCAATTTATTTAGCCATGAAAACTTTAAAATAAAAATTTCATACTTATTTCTTATCTCCACGTAAATTTTATTTGCCATCAGCAATTACAGCAAAAACAAAACGTTGGCAGTAGATTTCTGTAATGGCAAGTGAATTATTCTGATAGGGTTTTTAATGATATTGAATGAGTTTCTTGACGTTGCCTCTATAATTGTCGCAGGAATTAATGGTCTAATTCATAACAGATTGATTTGCTTAGTCCTAGATACGTTGACGCATAATTAGACTACTTACGTACGTTTTAAGAAAGGTAGTCAATATTCCTTCAATTTGTATGCCACGATTAATTATGGCTTGCGTGGTTCATAGTAAGCAGATTCTTTGTCCTCTCCCATGGATGTATGGTTATTCAAAGTTAGACCACATAAATTTTGGCCCCATTATGATTGATTTCTAATTATTTTTTATGTTTTGTTTTGGGGCTCATTATTCAAGCTCTACTCTATTGATGTTTATCCTTAAAGTCTTTTGATTTCTCTCATTAGAACTGTTGAGGGCTAGAATATACGCGGCGATAGAGTTGTAATTTTATGTTTTAGTGTTGCACGGATATCCAGCTCACACACAGATAACACAAGATTTTTTACGTGGAAAATCCTGAAAAGGGGATAAACCACGGGGCCAAGCCAAGTTGAAAAGGTTTCACTAGATTTTGAGTTGAGTACAGTGGGCTGAATCGTTCTTAAGGGAGATCAGATTACAAATGTCAACCGGATGGTTGCAGTCTAGTGTTAAATTTGGCGTCACTTGGAAGTTGAGGCGTCAGTTAGTAGTCCAACATTGGCTTGGCAAAACTCTTGCGTCAGTTGATGGTCTGACAGAGTTTAGGGCCTCAAGTAGTGGTCTGGTGGAGTTCAAGCCCTTAGATGGTGGTCTGGTGAAGATGAAGGCCTCATGAGGTGGTCAGGCGAAGGGGAGGGCCTCAATTGGTGGTCCGACGAA
>NW_021484437.1:0-218 GCF_001605985.2 Dendrobium catenatum | reverse complement strand
CGACCCTTCCACGGACGAGAAACTCCAGACGGAAGACTAGCAGAGCGATCCTTGAAGCAACCCTTGTGAATCCCCTCACAAGCTCCCCCTCACAAGATCCTCTTTCTCTCCCTCTCTCTCTTTCTCTCCTCAAGGTCTTCTCAAGTCAAGGAAGCAGCAAAAAGCTCTTTTAAAAATATTAAACAAGAGCTCTTTAAATAGAAGAGCTCAAGAGGAGC
>NW_021484436.1:0-296 GCF_001605985.2 Dendrobium catenatum | reverse complement strand
AACTGTCTAGTTATTAATGTGATATCGTCCTCATCCTCAGGTGCAGATTGGTCACTCTTTGACTTCTCCACCTTTAGTGCAATATTCTTTTCCTTTCGTGGCTCTCCTACATCAACTTTTCTTTGACTCACTCCTTACTCGTAAGCAATTAGTGATCCAAGAAGATTGTTAATAGAGTAAATGTTTAAATCTTTAGACTCTATAATCGCATTTATTTTAGCATTATAAGCAGTAGGTAAACAACAAAATATTTTGTTAATCATTTCAGCATTCATTAGTTCCCTACCCAATGCATG
>NW_021484435.1:0-407 GCF_001605985.2 Dendrobium catenatum | reverse complement strand
TCATTTCTTATTAAATCTATAGGGTTTTCATAAAAAATTACATGAATGGATTCTTCAATAATTAATTTTCTCTTATTAAAAACTCTAAAAGATTTTCCAAAAGTTGAATATCCTAATAATGTACCATCATCAGACTTACTATCAAATTTATCCAAAGGATCCTTATCATTATTTAAAATAAAAACTTACATCCAAAAACATGTAAATGACTACTCCTAGGTTTCTTTCCAATAAATATTGGTCTTTTTAAGAATTGGTCTTAAATAAACTATATTTATAACATAACATGTAGTGTTTATTGCTTTTGCCCAAAAATACTTTAGAAGTTTATATTCATCTAATATTAATATTGCTAATTCTACCAAAGTATGATTCTTTCTTTCAACTACACCATTTTGTTGAGGAGT
>NW_021484434.1:0-250 GCF_001605985.2 Dendrobium catenatum | reverse complement strand
ATTCAAAATATTCAACATATTTTAAAATGGATTTTGAAACTGATTTTTTTATCTCCTTACATTTTTTCTATCGCATAGGAATCTTTTGCAAGATTGTTGAATCCCCCATGAAATTTTCTTAATCAAGTTATTCGTGTTGTCAATAATTTGGGTTTACTTTTATTTTGAAAATATAAGAATGGAAGCATATTTTTTGAAAATAATTAAAAAAATAAGTGGCCAATGATGCCAAACCAAAAGATGCGCAATG
>NW_021484433.1:0-270 GCF_001605985.2 Dendrobium catenatum | reverse complement strand
ATTATAATTAAAATTCATCATGATGAATTAAAAATTTTAGAATTTATTTTAAGTTAAATAGAATATAAATTAAAAAACTTTTTATGCTTGAAGATTATAAAAAATAGATTGTAAAATATAATTGGAGATCAATGAATTAATGATATTTTATTCACTAATATTGAAATATAAATATTAATTGTATTGATAGTTGATAATAAATGAATCATTTAACTTTTTTAGAATATGAAATTTAGGTCTGTAAAATGTAAATTTTTTTTATTATCTTAT
>NW_021484432.1:0-1519 GCF_001605985.2 Dendrobium catenatum | reverse complement strand
TTATTTTTGCAAAAATAAAAGTAATTATTTTTTACATTAAAAAATTTTGAAAATTAATAAAAATTTCTGAAAATTGCTCTCCAAATCTCCTTTGAAAAATTATAAGTACACTCCTTAGGGGCTAAGGAAAAGGCACCACCTCTCTTAATTGGTCCCAATATTTCTCTTGAATCCAAATATTTCTCTTGAAAAATTAGGAGAAATTGGATATGAAAAATTTTAAAATTTTTTTGGCGGCGGCGACCAAGACATGGTACTCTTACGTAGGTTCCAGTTCACTCATAGCAAGGAAAAATCTATCCGGCAAGAGTTTAAATATTGGAAGTGGCAATAAAGGCCTGATACTCTTACGTAGGCTCTAATTCACTCTCATTGGGAGAAAAGCTGTCTGGCAAGAGTTTAAATACTAGCAGTATCAATGAAAGACTGGTACTCTTATGCAGGCTCCAATTCACTCTTGGTGGGGGAAAAAACTATCCAGAAAGAGTCTAAATACCAGTGGCGGAGGCGATCAAGACCTGGTACTCTTACGCAGTCTCCAATTCACTCCTAGTGATAAGAGTTTAAATATTGGAAGCAACAATCAAGGCTTGGTACTCTTACGCAAGCTCTAGTTCACTCCCATTGAGGGAAAAACTATATTGCAAGAGTTTAAATACTAGTGGTAGAGATCAAAGCCCGGCCTGGTTCTCTTACATAGGCTCTAGTTCACTCTTGGTTGAGGAAAAAACTGTCCGGGAAGACTCTAAATACTGGAGGCGGAGGCAATCAAGTTGTACTTTTACGCAGGCTCCAGTCCACTCATATTAGAGAAAAAATTGTCTGGCAAGATTCTAAATACCAGCGACGAAGGAGATCAATACCTGATACTCTTATACAGGCTCCAGTTCACTTCTATTAGGGGAAAAATTATCCTGCAAGAGTTTAAATACTGGCCACAAAGGAGATGAAGACCTGATACTCTTATGCAGGCTCTAGTTCACTCTCATTGGGGGAAAACTATCAGCTAAGAGTCTATATAACAACAGAGGAGATCAAAACCTTATTGTTGCAGTTTTCTCCTATTAGGAAGTGAATTTCATCCACTAGAGATGAGTCTGCCCCGAATAGTACACAAAAAGGTGGTTTTTGCTCATCTGATAGGAGGTGAGTTTCAAATAACCAAGGGGATTTTTGCAGGTATACTATTTCTCCCTTCTTCTCATTTTCTTATCCTCATCGTATTAATCTTCAAGTATTATACATTCATTTATATATGCCTCTCCATGTAGCAGGCCTTTAGATATGATAGATGTTGTTCCTTTCACTTATGAAATAGTTGAGCTGATATAAGTTTCTTGGACTACAAAGGTCGAAAAACATAAGAGATCGACATTGATTAATGACATTAACCTATATAGAAGAGGTCGAGAGAATCTACCAAGGATTTATGACCTACCCGAGATTATTTTTTAGAGCATTGCTTAATAATGTTAACATATATAGAAGAGGTCAAGAGAATTTAGCAAGGAGCCTATTC
>NW_021484431.1:0-2493 GCF_001605985.2 Dendrobium catenatum | reverse complement strand
CAATTTTAATTCAACTCCAAACGAACTCAAATCAAGCTCAATTTATGATTTGTCTAAGTCGATCGACTTAATTTAATTTGATCTAATTCATTTTCGATAAAATTGATATATCTTTAGACTCAAATCAACTCATCAATCAAACCCCAAATTATATCTAGTAAAACCTACTTTAATTCTAATCAAATCAAAATCAGTCCTTATATCTCTTTTAAAATATAAATGAATCACAACCATTGATTAGAGAGGATGATATCATAAATTTAAAATCAATTTGAATAAAATAGTTATAGATTTTGATTAGAACCGTAAAAAACCAAAACCAGCCCCACGTCTCTCTCTCATTTGCACAACTGCTCTCTCCCTCTCATTTCGGAAACCACCCACCCTCTCTGTAGTTCGAAACCGCCCCATCCCATGATCTCTCTCTTTCTCCCTGCAGTTAGCACAATCCCAAGACCGACCAGTTTTTTCTCAGCCACACGCATAAAGCCCAGTCCTAAAATTTCCGAACTGCTCCTCTCTTACACAATCTCTTTTACAAGAAATAAAAAAATCCCGTACTCTCTCTCCCTCACGACTCTTGCATTCGCTCCTCTTCTTTCCAGTTCGAAAATCCATAAGGCTTTCTTGCCTCTTCTGCCCTAGCCGAATCTCCCTCTCTCGTGGGAGAAGAAGAAGCCAAAAGCCGACGCTGATCGCTAGCCCTAGCCGAGGATCTCGTCTTCACTTTCCCCTTTGCTCGTGTGGACAACAACCTTAACCGAAGCCCTCATTTCTTTCGCCCTAGCCGAGAGTTTAAGGTATACTTATTCTTACTTTTTTTTCTTCTCTTCCCCATCATCCTCTCCTTCTTCATTCCTCTTCTTTCCCTTTTATCTCTATTAATTCTCTTCTCCTTCTCTATTGGCAAGAAAAGTTATAGGGATCGGTTATATTTTGAGAAAGAATGATGGTAATATGTTCTTTCTGGAATGTTGAAATGAAGAAGTATTATTTGAATTTTCTCTTTTAGTTGTCTTTGTATCAAGATGACGCCTATGTATGAAGAGAATGTTGCTTTCTATTTTTCAATTTTAAGTAATAAAATGATGCTTGTGTTGAGATTATTTCTCTACTTTGAAGCTTTCAGAGTTTGAGAATTCTTGATTTCTTATGCTATATTTTTGTACAGTAAATAAGACATGTGATCTTCAAAAATTTTTTTTATTTTATTATTATTATTTTCCCTTTTGCCATTTTCTTAACATAATTTGTTCTCCTCTGCCAAGTAAAGAATAACGGAGTTTCCTCTATTTTGATGTCTTGATTGGATTTGAATATTTTCGGCCAAATTAATCATAAGTCTTGGTTCTGTGTTTTATAATTAGAAAAATTTTAAAACTTAATTCGAAGAATAGTGGCTTTCATTTTTTTTGATAGGATAGCTTAATGGTTTCTTTTACTGGTTTTGTTTAATAGAAAATTGGAACTATAAATTCTTGATTAAGAATATCAAAATCAATAATCATTATGTGCAAATTAGTTTCTTGCAAAAATGAAAGGGGATAACTAGATTGAATTCTTGACAAGTAGTGGTTGCATGCATTTGATACTAAAATGAGATTTACATGAGTTCTATATAGAATCAATTCAATATTATAAGGTGTATGTTGGTACACTTTGAATGGTTAAAATATTGTATTTAAAAGGTGAAATTTGTATGTGTATATGTATTGAAGAATGTTTTGTGGGAGAAGTGTATGTTGAAGAGATATTATGTGAGAAAGAAAAAGAGCGAATTGTGGTGTTTTGAAAGATAAATCATGTAACCATGTATATGCTTTAAAAGGTGATTGTATAATCTTTGGAAGGCGAAAGGTGTTTGTTTTAAAAGTAAAATTTGTGTATATTTTGAAGAAGTAGAATTTTTGCATAAGAGAAGTAGGGTGTTGTCTGTATCTTTAGGAATGAGATGTAGAGTTTGTGCTTGTATTAAAAAGTGAGGTGTAAAGGTGAAGTTATATTTTGAATTGTGTAAAAATAAAGTTATTTAAATTTGTGTGATTTGGAAAAGTGAAAGGTGTATATTTTAAAAGGTGATTTATAAATGTGAGTGTAAAGAGAGAAGTGTATTTTTAAAAATTGAAGATGTATGGTTTTGAAGAGAAAGAGAGAGAGAGGGTGTGTTTGTGTTGTTTGGTTTGGGTAAATAATAAAGGAAGTAGAACTCTCTTTCTCTCCCTCTACTTCTTTCTCTTTTTACTTCATCTTTGTTGTTGTTTTATGGTGAATGTTGGAAAGGTATACAATATGAATTCAAAAATGAAATGTTCAAAAGCAAAGTTAACAAAGCCAGTGCTCAAGCCCGAAGAAAGGTACGTCTTTTATTAAATTTCAATTATTTTATTATTATTTATAAAAAGTACTTTTAATCCCTGTTTTCTGTTTTATTTGCATAAACTACAAGAAATGGTATAGGTCGAGGGAACAAAAGGACAAGGAGCTAATGACGTC
>NW_021484430.1:0-202 GCF_001605985.2 Dendrobium catenatum | reverse complement strand
ACAAAAAGAGTGGGACTATGGAGAATTGTAGTTGTCCAGAACCTCCCTTATGAAGATGCTAGACGTAATGGGAAGGTATATGTTTTTATTTTCTTTCAATTTAGCTTATTTTTTTGCATAACCTCTTTAATACACCTTCCACTGATAATTTTCTTGAAGTAAATCAGCATAAGTGATTTGGAGAAGCAACAAAAATTCTGTT
>NW_021484429.1:0-347 GCF_001605985.2 Dendrobium catenatum | reverse complement strand
CCTTAATTAGGCAATTTTAGAAAATTCCAAAAATACTTAAAACTTTGAAAAATTATAATTAATTTTAAAAAAATCCAATTTAATCAAACTCAAATCTATTCAACTCTAATTAAAATCAAATATTTTCTAAAAACGTCTAACCTCCAAAATTAAGTCAAAAAATCAAAAAGTTAATTTTTCGGTCAACCATAGTTCAATTCTAGGTTCAAACTTCAAAAAATCATAACTCTTTGTAAAAAGTGCAAATTAAGCAAACTAATTGTCTAACTACTCATCATAAGGACTTATATTTATTAAAAATCTGAAAAATTCAAAATTAACTTTAATTTAAAAAGTCAACTTTTGGA
>NW_021484428.1:0-229 GCF_001605985.2 Dendrobium catenatum | reverse complement strand
GTCTGCTGTTTTAGTTCAAATTTATCCACAATATCATTGACTGGATAAATGATAAATTGAGCATCTTGAAGAGCATAACATGAATGCATTTCTTTTTTTTAGGATCTTGCTTCTTAGAAGAAAAATATGACAATTTACAACCAACATTATGAACTGAATCAGGATTAAATGAAGAACCAACTTAATCAATAGGCATTCTCAGATGTGAGTTTTGCAAATAACTAGAATC
>NW_021484427.1:0-6441 GCF_001605985.2 Dendrobium catenatum | reverse complement strand
GCCTTAATTGATCAGGAAATCAAGAGAGTAATTATGAATGATTGATACGATCATATCGTCCTGGACGATCGCAAGATCGGCCAGGATGATCCAGTCAAAAACCTTAAGTTACTTCAGGATGATAAATATCGGCCAGCTAGTATCCTGGGCTATTCTTAGGAAAATTTTCCTATGATTTGAACTGATCGGCCAGGACGATCGTGAGATCGGCCTGGATGATCAAGCCAATTTTTAATCGTCCAATTTTGCTTCCAGGGCGATACTCTAGCCGATCTTCTGAGTTTTGTACTGATCGGCCAGGCCGATGTTCATATCGGCCTGGACGATAAAGTCGATAACTTGCAATTAATGAGCTCCTTTGAAGCTCTTCTATTGAAGAGCTCTTGTTCAACATTTTTGATGACCTTTGGCTGCTGCCTTGACCTGAGAAGGCCTTGAGGAGAGAAAGAGAGAGTGGGAAAGAGAGAGGATCTTGTGAGGGGGAGCTTGTGAGGGGAATCACAAGAGTTGCTTCAAGGATCGCTCTTCTTCTTCTTCGTCTAGAGTTTCTCGTCTGTGGAAGTGTCGGTAGAGGTAAGGAGTTAGCTTTTGGTTGTGGTTCTCTGTCAGCTTCAGGAGGAAGCAAAAGGAGATAGGTTCTCTGCCTTGCCGGGGTGGCAAAAAGGAGGTTCTTGTGAGGGCTTCTCTGCCTAGCCGTGGGGGCTAAAGGAGAGTCACGTTTTGTAGTTCAATACTTGGAGGGTGCCTCCAAGGAGTGGACGTAGGTCGAGTTGACCGAACCACTATAAATTTCCGTGTTCTTATTTTTGCTTCCGCACCTCTAATTCCGTATTTATTTTTTTGGTGTGATTTTTGTTTATGCAATTTTTATTCTTTGTGAAAAGGAATTTTTTAAATACCAATTCACCTCCCCCCCTCTTGGTTAGCTTGGGCCAGTTCTATAGGGCTTAACATCCCTAACGAACTTTCAAGCTTCCCTTTTTTTTCCTTCAATTCATTTTCCATTTTACTTCCTCTTGGTAATAGCTTTATAGGTCCAAGACTTTTAAGTTCTTTAGCAAGCTTAATCTTAATGTTTGAATACCTAGATTCACTGAATTCTTCATTCTCATTACTATCATAGTTCTTAGGATAACCATCTTTATTAATCACCTTTGAATTAGATAAAGGCTTGACAAACTATAACTCACCCTTTCGTTCAATGCTATCTGTTCCAGGTTTAACATTCAAACCCTTTTGCAAAACGTCTTCCTCCACCAGATTAGTAAGAACAGAGAATTTATTTGTATTTGGCATGTATTGGACTTCAATAATTTCACTAGGTTCAACATTCTCCAGAGCCTTTTCTTTGTCCTGTTCTTAGGCAACAAGAACCAATTGCCTATTTGTTTCCATATATCTAGCATTTTCACCAATCTTATTTCTGAATACTAGTTTGTTTCCCTGATTCAAACTAAACTTTTTTGAATTCTTGTCTGCGACTATATTCTTCCCATGAAAGCTATTCCCATTAAAATTATTTCTTCCATATCTGACAAGGATCCAAGGTTCATAACCACTGTCATCAACTGAAGCACTATCATCAACTGAACGTGCTTCAACAAATTTATCTTTGACTGGAGTAACACCAGGATCCTTCACAGTGTGCTCATAAGCATCCAGAATTTTTGATGATGACTTACTTCACTGCAACCTTCTGATGACAATTAGCTTGGTCATGCCCAAATTTACCACAACCAAAACAAATATTAGGCACCTTCTCATATTCAACTTTTTGAAAAAATTACCATAATTTCCTTCAACCCAAACTCCAAGTGGAAGGGATTCTTCAAGTTTTAAGTGAACACAAATCCTTGCAAACTCACGTCTCCCCCATTGAAACATATTTTCATCGAGCAAATAAGGTTTACCAACCTTTGAGGCAATCCAACAAACATTTATAGGATCCAAACATTGAAGAGGTAAGTTCAGCATTCTAATCCAAACGGGTGCAGTCATGCCTTTCAATGAATTGGGAGAGAAAGTTTGGCTCCATCTATCCAGTCCAATAATGTTACCCTTCATGTACTAGGGACCATTAGCTAGAACCGATTCCATAGCTTCCTCATCTTCAAATAAACATAAGAACCATCCATTACCAAGCCAAGTCAGCTTAAATTTGCCCATTTGAGACCATGTCTCCTTAGTTAATTATTAACCATAAATGAAGAGACATTCTCTCCAAATTCTTCAATCACTAAAGCCTTTTGCAAAGTTTTTGTATTTTCCACAACTTTTTCTTCATACAGCTGAATTGCTGATCCATCTTCAGAAATATAGCTACCAAAATTCCAATTAGTAAAAGGATTTCTTTTACCAAGCATTCATCTGAATGTTCCCAGATTGTTCCTTAGAAGATCCAACTTCTTCATTATTCAAATTACCAGTTCTTCTTACAATCGAAACACACATTCAGACCTTGTTCAAATCATTCTCTTTGTTCGTAACTATTTCCTTATGAATTTCCGCACATTCCAAACCATCTTCCTTCAATTCCGTCAACACAGTCGAGACAAATTTTTTGAATTTGAGCAACTTTGGATCCTTTGAGATAGAAATTCCTTTACCTTTGCCTGCAACTGGTAATGGTTTCCTTTCCATCCTTCCTCCTTCAATGATAGTCAAAGGTTTAGCATACGACGAAATCCTTGCTCCATTATTCGCAGTCCTTGGGTTGATTCCAGAATGTGTATTACCAAATATCGGTGGAGAATTGTTATTAAAAATTCATTTTTTGAATTGCCATAGTAGATCGTCAAACTCCATTCAGATAACCACCAGCTGAAAGCCGACGATCATCCGCCGCCATCGGCCTCCGCTTCTTCACCATCAAATGATTATTTGAAAATCATTTTCTCTTTCTTGAAATCAGGACCTTCTCTCTCTAGAAAATCTTTAATTTTGAATCTAAAGAGGAAGGGAAATCTCTTAGGAGATAGTTCCTCTCTATTTGGAGATCTAAATTAGGATGACTTTCAAATATCCAAAGAGAAAAGATAAAACTCCTTTTTGTGAAGAGTTATTTTCATTTGGATATCTAGACCCAACAGATCCAAGGAGCCCACAGAAGTACAAAAAACTGAAGAACAAGAAGAGTCACATTCTAAAAGCTACTTGTGTCTTAGGACTAGAAATTTGGTGTTATTGTCAATGGTACCCGGTCACTTTACTTTCTACAAAACTATGAGTTTTAATACTAAGTGGCACATTCCATATGGATATTTAATTTGATAAATTTAATTTGATTGATTTAATTTGATTGTTTAATAGAAACTACATGTCTTTTCTAGATTTTTTATTGCAATGCATTTTTAATTTAGCTTGGAATGATAGAAGGCTCATAAGGATATGCAATTTTTTTTACTTTAATTAAATTTAAAATATTTAAGCTCATATAGAAACTCTAACTATTTTAAGAAGTGAACTCAGGCTCATTGAGGGTCTCGTGCATACATATTAATTTTTTCTCTTCCTTATTAGACTCCTCCCCGCTTATAAGATTTAGAAGGCCACATGACCCATTAGGGTACAATCCTGTCAAAGGGGAGTTATGCAATCTCTAGGATAAAATCTATTTTCTAAGCCTAATGTTAAAACTACTTAATATTTGATTTTAAGCATTCATCGAGTAACCTAGTATGCATTGCATTAGATACAAATTTAAAAGTATCTAAAAATTTAATTGTATTTTATTATTGTAACTCAAAAATCAAGATTGAGATTGTGATATTTGATGATAACAAATTATTATTATTATTATTTTAATTTTATTAGTTCTCCTAGCATGTAGTAGATATTTATATTTATTTTAATGAGTACTACTATTTTAGAGAAATTATAATCCAGACTATTGAAGACTTCAAGACAGAGTAGAATAGGATTTCATATAATAAGGTCTATAAATTTTATTTTTTTTATTTTCTTAAGTTTGAGATGAGAGAGTGTGATTATAATTGGGTAACTATGCACTCACATAGGGGAGAGAGTTAACACGTAAAATTTTAAAACTAATCATACTATTTGATACCTATATTATATTATATAATTTATTATAATTCTCCCTCTAGAGTACAGTCAATCGAATCATGGCTTTTACTTTTGAACTATTCATACTATATGATATCAAGTCATACATATGACTAATATAGTATTATATTGGTTTTGCCTAAGATCATACCAAATGAAGCCTGACTTGTTTAACTATTCATATTGGATTATGTTAAGTCGTATAGATGATTGATAGTGTATAAAATTAGGTTTGTACTAGATCATACAAAATTAACACACTGATTTTAGAATTATTCAGACAGAATAAACTTTATTCGCACAGATGATAGACAATGTATGAATTAAGGTTTGTACCAGATCGTACTAAACGAACATACTATTTTTGAATTGTTCATACAATACGATCTTAATTTATCCAGATGATTGATAATGTATGAAATTAGGTTTATATAGATACATACTGTGATTTTTAAACTTTTTATACAAACGATCCAAGATTGTATTATATAATATGAAGCAGTTTCACTTATATTTTTTCATTTTTGGATGGTTTCTCTTGTGTTTCCTATATAAGAAGTCCTTAAAATTGACATTATGAACCTTCGTTGTGATTTTCTTTTAAGAGTATCCATTGAGTGTGAGTATTTAGGAGAGATTATGAGAGTGAGGTGTGAGAAATCAAGTAAGGGAGATTTGTGAGGGGGTCAAAAGGCTACCCAAAGTGAGGATCTCTTTATCTTCTTCAAATTTTTTCTCATATCCTCTAGAGACTTTTGAGAGAAGATATTTAACATTATGTCAAGAGTCTCTGCCTTCACCAGGAGGTTAAAAAAGGATGTCTAAGTTCTTTACCTTTATCGAGAGGGTGAAATAGGATTACGCTTCTCTACTTTAAACAGGAGGGTGAAAAAGAATGATGATTTTCTATTGCATCAGGTTGGTAGAAGATAGTTTGAAAGGGTTTCTATGTCTTGTTGTGGGGGAAAAAGGAGAGTCACTTTGATTTAGTAAAATACCCAGAGTAGTCTCCAAGGAGTGGATGTAGGTTAAGTTGTTATAACTTAGATTTAAAGATTAAGTTTTATATCATGTAAGTTTTTGATGATATCTAAAATTTTATTTTTATGATTACTGATTTTCCTAACATACATTAGATATATTTTCTTTTTATTATTTGTGTGTACTAATATTTCAGTAAAGATATACTCCATACTACTAAAGACTTCAAGAAAAATTAGATTAGGATTTCATGTAATAGAGTCTATAATTTTTCTATTTTTCTTGAGTTTGAGAGAGTGTTATTATAATTTGGTAACTGTGCCCACACACACTGGGGTAGTGAGTTAAAATTTTAAATTTTAAAACTGTTCATACCATATGAAGTAGAGTTCGTGCAGATGAATCATAGAGTACAAAATGGGTGCATACTAGTTCATCCAAAATGTGGTCATAAATTTTTGATTTGATCATACTGTACGATGCTTAGTTCATACAAACGACTCATAGAGTACGAAATGGGGTCATCCACATTCATACCAAATGAAGCATGATTTATTTAAATAGTTCATACTGCAGGATGTATGGTTCATACAAACGATTCACAGTGTATGAATTGGGTTTGTATAGGATCGTACTAGATGAATTATTTCAATTTTGAACTATTTATACTATATGATGTCAGTTCGTACAGGCGACTGATAGAGTACAAAACTAGGTTCATATAGGATTATACATGGATTTTTAAACTGTTCGTATTGATGAAGTATTATTATATTGTACATTTTGAGTATGTTCAACTTGAAATTTTTAGTTTTCTTGATGATTTTCTTGTCTTTCATATATAACTATCTTACAAACTGACATTCAATAGATCTTGCTGGAAATTTATTTCAAGAGTGAAAAGTAGAGTGTTTTGGTGAGTGTTTTAGGAGTGAAGATTGAGAGATCTTTTGAGAGGAATTTGTGAGGGGATTCACAAGGTTTCCCAAAGATAAGGACCTCTAGTTTGTTCTTCAAGTTTCTCCCTACTTCATTGAAGGCTTTTCAATGAAGATTTTTAAAGAAGATCACAGTACTTTTCCATCACCAAGAGGGTGAGAAAGTACATTGGTACTCTACCATCACCAGGAGGGTGAGAAAGGATGTTGGTACTCTGCCATTACTAGGAGGTGAGAAAGGATGACAGTACTCTACCGTACTGAGGTTGGTGTAAGAGAGTTTGTAAGGGCTTATCTGCTGTGCTGTGGGAGCAAAAGGAGAGTCACTTTAATTTAGTGCAATACCTGAAAGAGTATTTAGGGAGTGGACGCAGGTCTAGTTGGAGCAAACCACTATAAAATTTGGGATAGACTTTACATTATATATGAAGTAACTAATGAGGTGAAGTAATCTAGA
>NW_021484426.1:0-422 GCF_001605985.2 Dendrobium catenatum | reverse complement strand
GGTGTTCTTGGGCTCGTTGGAACCGTCTTGATCCCAAGATTAGTTTAAAATTTAGTTTAACAAACTTTGATAACTGTATACAGAGTTATTAAGGATTTAATGAAAATTGAATTTCTTTAATAACTCTGAATCCAGTGATCTGATTGTTCTAAAATTTGGGCAAGATATACTATGTTGTGCTGCATATATGCCATAAAAATTTTAACTCATTCGAATGGCTGGATTTTGGTGAATTAAAATTTAAATGTTTTGGGTCAGATTTTGACCCAAAAGTTTGAAAATTCATAACTCTCCAAATTAGTAGAATTAGGCTTCCTAATTTCCGTGGTATGTGTAATTTAGTGTCAGGGTTAGATGAACAAAGATTCAAACCCAATTGAATACAAGTGTCACCTAGGAAAAATAATTAAAGACAAGGTCTA
>NW_021484425.1:0-752 GCF_001605985.2 Dendrobium catenatum | reverse complement strand
ATACTGGGTGATTCACATTTACCTCTTAACTAGGTTATTCACTTCCATCTAAGGAGACCACACCTTCATTACTAACATCTTCAATATTCTCCTTAACGTCTAAATCTATCTTCTCTAACTACAACTCAGTTTCATTAGCTATAATTTGATCATCTACATCATTAGCAAGCTCTTTAAAGTTTTACATACACTCTTCTTAATGTGCTGTTGGTATTGATGTAGTATTCTCAATAACCCCCTAGGTTTAGTATTGATGACTATAAGCAAATCTTGCTTACCTAGCAGTCTACCAAGATAGTTTGCAAAAAAGACTTGGGTAGCCTTGCTAACAAAAACAAATAGGTCATATTTTTTATATCTTCTTCCTTGCTTTACTTCTATAATACAATATTAGTGGATGCACCTTTGTGCCTTTATTTTGTATTGGATCAAATCAATCACAATTAAAAAGATACAAGTTTTTCCCTTCACTAGGATATTACAATTATAGAACTTCCTGTAAAACCTCATAATACTCACAATCATCACCTGTATAAGTATTCCCTTTCACACATACACCATAGTTTTCAATTTTTCTGACCTTTGCAATAAGCTTTAGTTTGAAATCTGTAACTATTGACAATAAAAATTTGCCAACATTTTACTTCTTTCATGGGCCCCCAAGTTAGATTCATTATTCCTTGCTCTTGCAAATATCTAGCTTCATTGTGGACCTGATTGGTGTAGAAAGTGTTGCTATATTATTATCATTT
>NW_021484424.1:0-347 GCF_001605985.2 Dendrobium catenatum | reverse complement strand
GTTCTCAAGAGCAAGTCTTCATCTGAAAAGGTAACTCGAGGAACCACTTTGAAGTAAAATGCCTCACCTTTTGAAGTTACAGCTAACTGGGTTAAACAAATCTCGGGGTCGAGAAGTGCCTTAATTAAGGCTCCCTCATTTCTTTGGAGAGAAGGAGGGCGTCATAAATACTTAATTTCTCTGACAACTTTCTAAGGTGGGCTAAAACGTTATAATCAACCTTAGGAACGATAGATTCAAAACCCGGAGGAATTAAAGGAAAGTCTGGTTGTTGAGGGGAGTTTGGATTTAGATCTTCGAAGGGAATTTATTTGCCTTTCTCCTGAGGGGGAAGCCTAGGGGGTAAG
>NW_021484423.1:0-360 GCF_001605985.2 Dendrobium catenatum | reverse complement strand
TCGGGGTTTTAAATAGCTAGTCACCCGTCAAACTGGCGATTTTGGAGACTTTTAAATTTTTGAAAATGGTTGGTTAATTACCTAATTAAATATTAAACCGTAATATGTGTGAAGGCCGCCGTTTTAGGTGACCAAACCATCTAAGGCAACTCTCTCTAATCTTATCTTTCATTGGAGCTACTCTAACCTTTTTCACGCATATGCTCATTTCATATCCTGTCCCTAGGAGTAAAGCCACTCATCCACCTGAGCATCCTCATCTCTGAAACACTTAATTTAATATTATGCTTCTCTTTTAATGGCCAACATTTGCACCTTAAAGTATTGCAGGTCTCACCAAAATCTTATATAAAATTTTTC
>NW_021484422.1:0-412 GCF_001605985.2 Dendrobium catenatum | reverse complement strand
TATTTGCTTTAAAACATTCATATTATGCCTTCAAGGCTACAACAATATGAATTCACCAATAAAGGCACGAAGCCTACGAAACCCGATCCTCAGTCAATAGCTTGGCTGAGTTGACAAGGTTCAAGATTTAAATGGAAATGACCCCAAACACCTCGATGATGGCCGTTTTGAATGATTATCTGATCAACCGGAGGGGTTTCACAAATATTTCTCAAAATTCGACCCAAATGTCCATACCAATTACTCAAAATTTCACCCAAATCCACAAAATCCAAAAACTCCACCAAAATCCCAAAAGTCCAAAAATATTTAAAAACGAAACTATCCATCCCAACACTTAAAGCAAAATCCATCCACCCTCCGCAATAGTCTGCTGGGGTGGACAAATTTAAATAAACTCTAGCTCACAAAG
>NW_021484421.1:0-250 GCF_001605985.2 Dendrobium catenatum | reverse complement strand
GAAAAAATCAATTGGATAAGAAAAAGAGATCTGATCAAGACTTGGTTTAAAAAAAATATCTTATAGAATATAATATCAAAGTAGTTCGTTACAATCGTGAAATTTGAAATCAAGCCCTTGAAAATCTCAAGTGATACATGAAATCTTTTAAGTTTTAAGAGTTGTAAGAAAGGAAGATAACTTGGTTTTTGATGGGCTCAATCTATGCCTCTTGTCCATTGAATGTCACACATTGCGCATCTTTTTTGAT
>NW_021484420.1:0-562 GCF_001605985.2 Dendrobium catenatum | reverse complement strand
AAGTGATTTTGCACCGTTCGTACTGTACGAATAGTTTCATATTATATGATCTATTTTAAATACTTACTTAAATTAACCCGTGATTAGTGCATGAAATCCAAGCCTAATTAAATTTTGAACATCGTACTGTACGAACCCGATCGTACCATACGATGAACAGAGACGAAGTTTGATTGTCGCGGATATCGTCCTGGACGATCTCTTAGTTTTTGTCTCATCGTACTGTACGATAGTGATCGTACCATACCATGAACAGAGACGACATCTGGTCGTCCAGACCATCGTCATGTACGAATAATATTTTGTGCATCGTACCGTATGATATTATATCACACAATATTAATTGTTTTTGAACTGTTCGTACACCTTCGTATCAGGACGACCTCTGTTTATGAAGATCGTACTGTACGATGTTGAATCGTATTATACGAACAGTAACGACTACTTTTAAAATCAGAGGTTTTTGGAGCCCGTTTTAGATGTCAATCAAGTTCTTTTTCAGTAAGAATCACAGAGGGGGTGAATGTGGTTAGAGAGGGATTTCAAGGGAGAGAGCTCTAGA
>NW_021484419.1:0-520 GCF_001605985.2 Dendrobium catenatum | reverse complement strand
CATATTGACCAAGTGAATCAATTGATAGTACAATTGAGCTCAAATCAAACACACAAAATATATCTAAAAATTTATAAACATTAATAAGGACCAAACGATCTTTAGTTATTACATGCTTATAGAGTTATAGTCAAATCAATCGGCTCGACGAGACAACTCTTATGAGCCAAGATCATTACATTGTAACATCATTAACACTTTCAAGTATTTAACAAATGATCTATAATCAAGGGAATTAATTTGGATTGTGCAATTGAGTGCTTTGAATTTTGATCAAATTTATCAAAATGCCTATATTAAGAAGCTTATAAACTTAGCTTCATTCTCTACCAAAAAGGGAGGTTAAAGAACTGAAGAACTAAAGAATTGTTTTCCATTTTCCACCTATGATTTTTGGATGACCATCACCATACAAACACTATCTCCATTGACTTCTACCAATATTTAAACATGTTGTTAAGTTTTAATTGTCTACCAGTGGATACTTGATTTTGTAATTTCTACAAGACAAACTAGATGA
>NW_021484418.1:0-1109 GCF_001605985.2 Dendrobium catenatum | reverse complement strand
GGACCTATAGAAGCTGAAGACTGGCTAATGCGGATTGAGAAGATCCTGGAGGGCATGTTTTGCCCTGAGGAAAAGAGGGTGACATTGGCTGCTTATGCCTTTGATGGCGAGGCTGAGAGGTGGTGGAGGAGTCAATTAGAAGAAACCTTTGGAGGAAGACCAAGCAGCCAAGTTTCCTGGGAGGAGTTTGTAAAGGCATTCAGAGATTGGTATGTACCTGCGACCGCCAGGAGACAGATGCAGGATAAGTTCAACAGATTGATTCAGGGAGATCGATCTGTTTCTCAGTATGAGGCAGAGTTCACGATGTTATCCAGGTATGCACCTCACCTGATACCCAATGCTGAAGAGAAGTGCAACCGCTTTCTAAATGGGTTGAAGGACATGATAAGGCAGCCTCTTGTGCCTTTTGGAATTGAGGATTACCCTACTTTAGTGGAAAGAGCCAGAAGGATTGAGATGGACATGCTGGCAACTCAGAAGAGGATGGATTTTCAGAAGAGAAAGATGGAAGGCAGGTCAAAGCCTTCCCAGATGACTCAGTCTTCTCAGTCAGGAGCTTCTACTTGGAAGAAGCCCAGATCCAGTGATTCTGACAGCAGTGCTTCAACTGCCTCTTTGTGCAGCAAGTGTGGGCGAGTGCATAAGGGAGAGTGCCTCTCAGGCACTAATACTTGTTACTGGTGCCATCAGCCTGGGCACATGGCGAAGTCCTGTCCTCTTTTGGGACAGAGATCTGCTTCAGAGGTGAGGTCAGGCAACAACACTCAGAGGACAGCTGGTAGACCAAGAGCTGTAGAGTCTACTGCTTCTGTTCCTTCTCAAGGTCAGACTCGTCAGAATGTTCAACCACGAGTCTATGGACTGTCCCAGCAAGAAGCTAAGGGGTCTCCTGATGTGGTTACAGATGCGTAGTTTAATTAATTGCAATGAAAATTTTTTTATGAAATTGAAATTGAAATTAAAATGAACAATAAATGAAAATGAAATGAACCAATCAATAGTATTATATTTTGTAATGAATGTTGCACCTGTTCATGTTTAGGGACACTCCTTATGTGCGATAGACCCGTTAGAATCCTTTTTGATACTGGAGCGTCACACTCCTT
>NW_021484417.1:0-295 GCF_001605985.2 Dendrobium catenatum | reverse complement strand
TACTCCATGGCTCCCGGTTCGCACGAACAAGAGAAGCCGAGGCCTTCCCAACGCCATCCAGTCCGCTCCGAAGCCGAAGCCCCTCCATTCTCCGCTCAGTCTCTGTGGCTCGCAAACTCCAGGATCGATCTCCTTGGCAAAGTGAGCTTCTTCTTCTTCTTCTCCTTCCTCTTCCTTTTTTTCCACTTCTTCTTCTTTCTTCTGTATTTCTCCTTCTTCTTTCTAGCTCTTTTCTTCTTTAAGCTTGATGGAGATTACGTGATTATTTCATCAAAGAGAGCTGTATAAAATTTAT
>NW_021484416.1:0-309 GCF_001605985.2 Dendrobium catenatum | reverse complement strand
AAAAGAATATGTGTTTGTAGAGAAACCCACAATTTTTGAGAGTTCCTAATTTTGAAATCATGTTTTCAAATTAAAAAAGACCTTATATAGATTAAAGTAGGTACCTAGAGCTTGGTATGAGAGGCTTAGCACATTCTAACTAAAGTGGGAGTTTGTCAAGGGAGTGCACCCTTTTTCTACGAAAAGTAGGATATGAATTACTCATTGTTCAGATCTACGTTAATGATATACATTTTTGATCTTATGATAAAAGGCTATGTGATGATATTTTAAAAATAATGAGTAGGAAATTTGAGATGAGTATGATAG
>NW_021484415.1:0-263 GCF_001605985.2 Dendrobium catenatum | reverse complement strand
TGGTTTGATACCACTTGAAAGTGCTCAGATGGCACTAGAAAGTGCTCTAAAAACACTTGAAAGTTTACTAGGGATGTTAAGCCCTCATGAACTGGCCCAAGGCTAACAAAGAAAAGAGGTGAATTGGATATCTTTAAAACTAAAGATAAAACTAAAACCAAAATCACCACAGAAATTAAAGTGCGGAAATTAAATAATGCGGAAGCAATAGTAAGAAAAGAACACGCCGGATTTATAGTGGTTCGGTCAAACCTTGACCTACG
>NW_021484414.1:0-325 GCF_001605985.2 Dendrobium catenatum | reverse complement strand
ACTTCCTTTTTTAAAAGATTTCTTAAGAAGGAAAGGGCTAAATCTCTCATATCAAGCCCTATGTACTTATTTCAATCCATATAATACCTTTTTCAATTTAAAAATATAATTTGGGTATTTAAAATTTTTAAAACCTGAAGGTTATTTAATATAAATATCCTCTTGTATCACCCCATTCAAAAAGATACTTTTAACATCCATTTGATACAACTTAAATCTTCTAAAATAGGCAAAGGCAAACAAAACCCTAATTGCTTCAAGTCTTGCTATAGGGGCAAAAGTCTCCTTAAAATCAATCCCTTCAATTTGATTATACCCCTTAGCT
>NW_021484413.1:0-790 GCF_001605985.2 Dendrobium catenatum | reverse complement strand
ATGTGCGGAGCCCGAACATTAGGGGTGTCAATTTTTTAACACAACCCGAAGTCTGAACTGGAAAAAGGGATCGGGTTCGGGTTGAGCAACAACCCGGAGTTGACCCGTTTTGCCCATCGCATACCGGCCTATCGCGTGGCGTCGCCCAATCTGGTCTAGCCGTCTACTCGTGACAGCGATCAGGCTGTCGCGTCGCCCTGTTGTCGCTATGCAAGCTGAGGCTGCTCTAGCGCTCTACCACTCCGCCTAGCCATGCAGGGTTCGCTCGAGTCACGACACCTCGACCAGGTTATGTCCGCCTCGGCCTCGCCATACTATGGTCGCTCCGCCTCGGCCTCACCTCGCGTCACCCAGGCCTAACCACAATACTAGTTCAACCCACGCTTGTTCTGTTGTTCGCATGATCACAACAGTTTTCGCTGGTCGGGTTCAGATTCGAGTTGAAAATCCGGACCCATTTGTAAAATCGGATAGGGTTTTGATTGACATGTTTAAACCAAGGTCAACTCTGGTTTGACCTGAGCCTCACCCTTTTTGACACCCCCACCAGACATAACTCGTGTTCAAACTCCAATAAAATCAAATAATGTTACTTATACACACTATATGCATAACTTATACATAGGCCAGGTGTGTATACTGCACACCCTATGTACAAGTCACGTGACTCATCCGAACTCCGAACATAATAATTTCTTGCAATCGTGATATCTTAGATCTAGCCAAAAATCTCAACTTTCTTTGTTAAAATTGTCACCCTTCTTGACAAGCACATTGAAAGCTTCAATGG
>NW_021484412.1:0-341 GCF_001605985.2 Dendrobium catenatum | reverse complement strand
TCACTAGTCAGCCTAGCGTTCCACAACCACCACATCCACCTCAGGAGCAGCCGTTTCAGATTACTCCTCAGTATGCTAGAGATCCCACCTCTATCTCTTTTAAAGAGAGATTGGCAAAACCATATCCATTTAAAAGGGAGTCGGTAAAGAAGATTTTAAGAGCTTGTTAAAGAAGCCATGTTTCTAGTTACCAGAGGATGAGAGTAAGAAGGAAGATCCTAGATATTGTCCGTACCACCGAATGCTAAGTCACTCCCTCGAGGATTGTGTTGTGTTCAAGGACTAGCTCGAGAGGAACTACACTCAAGGTAACATTATAATTCCTAAATAGTATTAGGTGG
>NW_021484411.1:0-394 GCF_001605985.2 Dendrobium catenatum | reverse complement strand
GGAACGTTTTTATCTCTTGTTCATTTTGTTTTTTGTTTGCGCCTCCACACTTTTTGATAATGTCAAAGGGGGAGAACATATTGTTGAATTTTTATACAGTTATCATTTTTTGTATCTTATTTTCAAAAAATTAAAAACAACAAAAATATTTTTATCTTCCCTATTTTTTTAAAAGGGTTTATTCTAGTTAGGGGGAGATTAGGAGGAATTATTTTTTTGAAAATTCAAATTGAAATGTTTTGCCATCATAAAAAAGAGGGAGATTGTTGCGGATCTATGGTTTATGATTTTGATGATAGCAAACATTCCTAATTTCTATAAGATTGCCTTATGTGCTAACGTTTCAGGTCCACAGGACCAGACTGCAATCTGGAACCAGCTCAAGATTGGGTAG
>NW_021484410.1:0-357 GCF_001605985.2 Dendrobium catenatum | reverse complement strand
TACATTTAATATTAATATTTTTATTTTCCCAAAAAATATTTAAACAAGTGTAAGACTCGAACCGGTGAGTTAAATTAATTAAATGTATTGTAAATTTATTTAAGTTCAATAGTAAATTTTTGTTAAATTAATATTAACAATTAATTACTGTTGATTATTCAATAGTCTAATGTTGATTAGTTAATAATATCAATATCTGAATTAATTATGAATTCAGTTTCCACTTAGCCATCCAAAGCATGCATCGTTTGGGCATTTTCACGTTAATTGGCTTTAAAGAAATGTTGTAGGATGGCAGTTACGTTGGTCCCACTTCTAGATAAGATTGCATAACAGTAATAGAAGGATTCGACCTGT
>NW_021484409.1:0-334 GCF_001605985.2 Dendrobium catenatum | reverse complement strand
TCTTTTTTTTTTTTAAATAGAGAGATTACTAGAATTTGTTGATTTAGTTTATATTTTGCAGTTGAGAAATGTGGATACCTTTACATTTGCAAAAATTCACCATGTAACTTTATGTATGTTATAGAAACTGAGATTCTAAATATTTAGGTATTTTTCTAAAAAAATTACGAAGGGGATTTTTGAAAGTTTGCTTTTTCAATTGATTAAAAAATCATTATGACTCTAAAAATTAATGTTGTAGTATAATTAAAGTCTTAAAATAGCATTCTACAAAATCTCTTATAACTTGGTTATGTTCTGAAACAACATATTTCTACTTAGTAATACTCTTAGT
>NW_021484408.1:0-236 GCF_001605985.2 Dendrobium catenatum | reverse complement strand
AGCCCGCCAAAGCTAGAAGCATAGGGCCGAAGGTACAAAAACCACCTGACAAGCAACAAAGACAAATCAGGCAATCCTCCATCAATGTCCGCAGCACAAAGCACAGGACAGTAGAACCTAAATCTTGTGACTCAGTCTAAAACTACGAAAAGAAGCATCCCAAATAATATCTGTAAATGTCCCTAAAGACTGGGGGCAGTTTAAATATTTATTTGGGTCGACATCGCTCTGCATGC
>NW_021484407.1:0-207 GCF_001605985.2 Dendrobium catenatum | reverse complement strand
CCTAGGATAGAGCTATCTTAAAATCTTGCATCATCGGCGAATTATTGTGATTAGGATTGTTAGCTGGCGGCCCACTCTAGGCATGTTGTAAGTCCAGATCGTATACACTTATCTCTGCACATTCCTCCTTCTAATCAATTCTAAACTCTTCTAAATTCAAACGATAATCGTATAATCTAAAGCCTGATCGTGAAAATTTAAATTAGC
>NW_021484406.1:0-324 GCF_001605985.2 Dendrobium catenatum | reverse complement strand
CCTTTATCCTTTCACACTCTCCAAGTGTAGGTAGAGAACCCTTCGTCCTTTCACACTCTCCTAGTATTGGAAGAGAACCCTTCGACTGTTCACACTTTCCAAGTGTAGGCAGAGAATCCTTCGGCTGTTCACGCTTTCCAAGTGTCGGCAGAGAACAGGATCTCCTTGATAGATCTTCTCACAAGAATCTAGAAGGAAGAAAGAAAAGAGTGAAGTAATCCCAATTCACAAATTGAGATTCTTACTTTTGAAATCCAAGTGAAGCCTTCTCGCTCCAGTGGTAGGATTCCTCCCATGAATGCTCTCTTCCACTCTCTCCTTGGC
>NW_021484405.1:0-582 GCF_001605985.2 Dendrobium catenatum | reverse complement strand
GTCCCGGATTTAAGGGAGGGCCTAGGGGGGCACGCGACCCGTTAAAAAAAATTCTTGTATACCTAACTCCTTGCTGTCACTCTCTTTTCCCATCTCTCATTTATGTATCTTCTCTCTGCTCTCTCTCTCTCTCACACTTTTTCTTTGCCTTATTTCTTTTTTTAGCCGACAACCTTCTCCACTAGTCCTAGCTCTCTCTCTCTCTCATGAGAGCTGAGACTATTTTTCTCTCTTCATCTTTACATTACTATTTCTTTTTAAATTACAAATTTTACCTTTTTTACATTTTTAAAACTCAAAATTTTAGTTTATATGAGATTTATGTAATCAAAGTCAATAAATTATATTAGAGAATTGTTGCGTCTAGGAATATTCGCGACGATAGAGAAAAAAAAAAGTTTAGCGTCTTAGCATTGTACGAAGAAGATCCAACACGCAAGCAGAAAGAGAGAGATCAAGACACCCGATCTCTTTTACGTGGAAAACCCGAAGAGGGAAAAATCACGGGGCCTCGCCCAGGTGAAAAGATTCCACTAAACTTGAGTAAATTACAAGGGTTGACCCGTCCCTCGATTTAGAGGT
>NW_021484404.1:0-201 GCF_001605985.2 Dendrobium catenatum | reverse complement strand
GCGGGATCCGTCCCCGTCGGGTCGGGTCGTGACAATATGAACCTGCCATTGAAGTATTTTCAGTAACTTCAGAGAATAATAAAAGATTTGCTAACATGATTACTCAGATGGTGAGCGCGATAGATTGACGAAACAGCATGGTAAGAACTATAACAAAATGGAGGAAAGATATAAGAAAAAGATTGGAAAGACTATTAAAGC
>NW_021484403.1:0-325 GCF_001605985.2 Dendrobium catenatum | reverse complement strand
ATTACAGTTTGAAATCATATACATGCCACAGAAGGTGATGAAAGGACAAACCTTGACAGATTTTCTTGCTGCACACCCAATCCCGGCTGACTCTCCACTCAACGATGATTTGCCCGATGAGCAAATGATGCAGGTCGAGGAAAATGAAAAGCTACCATTTTGGGAGATATACTTCGACGGTGCATCATCTATTAAACCCGTCCGACCTCCAAATATTGCAAGAGCCAGAGCCGGCATTGGTCTCATTTTCGTATCACCTGAGGGAGGCATAATGAGGTTTTCATTCAGTTTGGCTGAACCTCGGACCAACAACGAAGCCGAGTAC
>NW_021484402.1:0-217 GCF_001605985.2 Dendrobium catenatum | reverse complement strand
TTTTAAGAAACAGCAAGAAAATCGTCCCAAATGAATCCTTAAGCTTCATTTGGGAAAGCTTAAGACCACTATTTTTTTCCTATTTTTAAGAAATTTTTGTACTGAAAACAAATAAGAAAGCCGTCTTAAATGAAGCCTATTCATCAAGAAATTATTTGGGATAATTTTTTTAATTGAGGGATTAAGTTGTTAAATATGATATTTATGAACTGAAATG
>NW_021484401.1:0-339 GCF_001605985.2 Dendrobium catenatum | reverse complement strand
GTAGTCGTAGGAACTACTGAGAAAAATGTAAAAGAAAATAAAGATGATTTTGTAGAGAGGAAGTGTGTGGATGAGAGATGTATTAAAATGGCGAATGGTGGTGTTAAAATCCTTTCCCCTCTTTTTTTATCTGATTTTTACTTTGCCCCATCAAAGGCGAAGGGCCAAAAGATGAATAAAAAACATTCTTATACTTCTGTCTTGATGATTGGCCATGAATCTCAAATGCAAATTAATGACTCTCCTGTTTTAAATCAAACTCCTAATGAAATAAATCTTGATGTTAATCAAACCGACCTTCTCGAGTCGACTACTCAAGAAGAGGTCGAATGTGAAGCC
>NW_021484400.1:0-279 GCF_001605985.2 Dendrobium catenatum | reverse complement strand
ATCATCGTCTGGTTTTGATAAGAGGAGATTGAAATTTTCTAATTAGTTAAACTCATTGATAAGATTTGGTAGCCTATGATGTATAAAAAGGAATAATGGATAAGATTTTGTTAATCACCTATGATGGTTCCAACTTTGACTGCATTGTTGAATCAATGGAATAATGCAGCTAAAGAAACATCAAGGAAATTGAAATCTGCAATAGAAATATCTTCTTCCAAAGAATACACTCCAGCAGATCAACATCATATGTAAGAGAAAACAATAGAAGAAATGGTG
>NW_021484399.1:0-273 GCF_001605985.2 Dendrobium catenatum | reverse complement strand
CAAAGCTCTTGATGTGAAACTTGGCCTAAACGAAAGTGACCGCTCTTACGTTTTATTTTATCATATTTTATTTACTAATAGTTCTAATTGTTATCATTCTAATCAATAAATCGTGCAAGTTCTTTTCAAGTAATTTGCATGCATTGTAGTCCTACATCAAATAGTTTTTATATTGTATAAATAAATAAATAAATAAAATATTAAATACTATTACATCCATATCATGGGTCTCAAGAAACAAAGTTATTTCCTAATATCTATTTTACATTCTGA
>NW_021484398.1:0-206 GCF_001605985.2 Dendrobium catenatum | reverse complement strand
CTCTCTCCATACCGCCGGCCCCTTGGCTCCCTCCCAATATTCCCCCATTAAGGCATTAATTGCAATCAATTTTGGGTTCAAATTTCAAAATTACTTCTCTCCTAAATTACTAAAATCTGAGAATAATTTTAGATTTAGATCTAAACCCCTCCACCACCAACCTAACCTAATTTCTACCAAGAAACCTAGCTTCTCCTCTCCTCTCC
>NW_021484397.1:0-419 GCF_001605985.2 Dendrobium catenatum | reverse complement strand
CTCTCTTGCATACCCGATCCCTCTGAAGCCGCCGACCTTCTCCCAGAGCCGGCCGAACCCAACCGACCCCATCCTGCCGAGCTCCTCTTGCCGATCGGCTCTCACCCGCCTCCCTCCTTCCTGTTCCGATCAGAAGCTACGACATTTTGAACGGAGACAAGAACGGGAGCTCGCGTGTAGTGAAGGTAACATTTTCCCTTCCACGCGCTTCTTCGGCCTGATCCCGTAAAAACTGAGAAGAGAGGGGGAGGGATTTGTTCATTTTTATTATTATTATTATTATAGTTATAGTTATTTATTTATAATTATAATTAATTAGTTTTAATTATAACCTAATGATATTTAATTAAATTTAATTTGATTAAGTTTTTAAATTTACCTAAGATATTAACATAATTAATAGGTTAATATGCTTAATT
>NW_021484396.1:0-686 GCF_001605985.2 Dendrobium catenatum | reverse complement strand
GCGTGACTTCAGTCAACTCCCAAGCAGCGTGACTTCGGAGCCTTTGCTCATGCATAACTGGATCCCCCGCTCTCTCAATGTCTTTGTAACGACGACTCAGACGCAGGAATCATCTCAAGTGATGCCAACGCCAGGCCTATGTTCCATATCAGTATCACGCCCTACATTTTTAGATAAAATTTTCACAGGAGAAGTGCCCAGATCTTTGTTAAAGTTTAGGAACCTTATTAAGCTTGATCTAAGCAATGACAGATTTAATGGGAGCTTATCGGAGAATATTTGCAGCACGTCGAGGTTGCAACTTCTTCTGCTGGGTCAGTACTTTACTCTGATGTCGATTTTGCAATTTCAGAAGAGCCCTCTTTCAAGTTTTTTTGGAAACAAAGGTCTTTGTGGTGGTAGTTTTGAAAGCAGCTTTGATAGGCAACTCTTTCCCGAACTTGAGAAGAGGAAATTATTGGACATAATAAGAGGCGACTTAAAGAATGGCATCATATCGTGTGCTTGTGCCGTAGAAGTTGATGATCTTATGATGGCAGAGTTGTTGATGATCGAGTTAAGACAGGTGGTTTCAGTATCAGAGGAACCAATCCGACGTCTGGGAGCTTACCTTTCAGAAGGCCTCGTTGCGAGGATAGCGTCTACTGGCAGTTCAATCTACAAAGCTTTTAAGTGCAAAGAACCTA
>NW_021484395.1:0-2979 GCF_001605985.2 Dendrobium catenatum | reverse complement strand
CATTGTGTTTATAATGCTTGTATATAATGTGTATAAATCTATATATATATAGTGTGTATAATGCTTATATATAACATTAACATAGTATATAAAGTGTGTATAAACTTGTACATAGTATGTATAATGCTTATATATAGCATGTACAAACTTGTATATTATGTATTTAAACTTGTATATATTATGTATAATAGTTGTACATAGCATGTATAATGCTTATATATATTATGAATAAACTTGTATATATTATGGATAATACTTATCCATAGTATGTATAATACTTATACATATAGAGTATAAACTATTACATAGTGTGTATAATGCTTGTACGTAGCATTTATAAACTTGTACATAATATGCATAATGCTTATATATATTATTTATAAACTTATACATAATATTTATAATTCTTATACATAGCATATATAATGCTTATACATAGCATATATAATTCTTATAAATATTATAGATAATGCTTATACAAAGGATGTATAAACTTATACATATTATGTATAATGATTATACATAGCGTGTATAATGATTATACATAGCGTGTATAATTCTTGTACATTATGTGTATAATGCTTATACATAGCTTATATAAACTTATACATATTGTGTATAAAATTTGTACATAACATATAAAAACTTGTATATAGTATGCATAAACTTGTATATAGTGTGCATAAACTTGTATATAGTGTGCATAAACTTATACATAGTGTATAATACTTATACATATTGTATATAAACTTATATATAGTATATAATACTTTTACATAGTGTGTATAAACTTGTACCTAATGTGTATAATGCTTATACATAATATATAAATAATGCTTGTATATAGCATTAAACATAGTGTACAATGCGTATATAAACTTATATATAGTATGTTTAATATTTATACATATCATGTATAAACTTGTATATGATGTGAATAAATTTATACATAGTGTGTATAATTCTTATACATAGTGTGTATAAACTTATACATAGTGTATATAATACTTATACATAGTATGAATAATGTTTAACATAGTGTGTATAAATATATACATAATATGTATAATTCTTATACATAGTATTTATAAGCTTGTACTTAGTGTGCATAATACTTGTATATTGTGTGAATAAATTTATATATAATGTGTATAATACTTATATAAAATGTGTATAAATTTATACATAGTATGTATAAACTTATACATAGTGTGTATAATACTTAAAAAAGTGGATTTATTTCTTATACATCGCATGTTTAAACTTATACATAGTATGTATAATGCTTGTTTATAGCATGTATAAACTTGTACATAGTGTGTATAATGCTTATACATAGTATGTATAAACTTGTACATAGTATGTATAATGCTTATATATAGCATATAAAAACTTATACATAGTGTGTATAAACTTATACATAGTATGTATAATATTTATATATAACATGTATAATGTTAACACATAGTATGTATAAACTTTTATATAATATGTATAATACTTGTATATAGTGTGTATAATACTTATATATAGTATATATAAACTTAAACATAGTGTGTATAATTTTTATATATAGCATATATAAACTTAAAATAGTATGTATAATGCTTATACATAGTGTGTATAAACTTGTACATAATATGTATAATGCTTGTACATAGCATGTATAATGCTTGTAAATAGTATAGATAATATTTGTACAAAGCATGTATAAACTTAAATATAATGTGTATAATGCTTATACATAATGTGTATAATGCTTATATATAGTATGTATAATACTTTTACATTGTATTTATAAACTTATACATAATGTGTATAATGTTTATAAATATCGTGTATAAACTTATATATAGTGTGCATAATACTTGTACATAACTTGTAATAAACTAGTTCATAATATCTATAATACTTGTAAATAGTATGTATAAACTTGTAGATAGTATGTATAATGTTTATATATAGCATGTATAATATTTTTACATTGAGTGTTTAAATTTGTACACAGTTTGTACAAAATGTCTATAATGCTTGTATAAACTTATACGTATAGTGTATAATACTTGTACATAGCGTGTACAAATTTATATAATGCATGTATAATAGTTGTATAAATTTGTACATATCATATATAATACTTGTATAAACTTATACATAGTATGTATAATACTTGTATATATAGTGTATAAACTTATATATAGTGTGTATAATACTTATACATAATACATATAATGCTTTTACATAGCTTGTACAATGCTTTTACATAACATTATAATGCTAGTATAAACTTATTCATTGTGTGTACAATGCTTATATAAACTTATATATTATGTGTATAATGCTTGTACATAACATGTTTAATACTTGTGGATAGTGTGTATAATACTTGTATATAGCTTGTATAAAAACTTATACATATTATGTATAATGCTTGTATATAGTATGTATAAACTTGTACATAGTGTGTATAAACTTATAGATAGCGTGTTTAATAATTGTAGATAGTGTGTATAATGCTTATATATAACATTAAACATAGTGTACAATTCGTGTATAAACTTGTATATAGTATGTATAATACTTATATATAGTGTGTATAAACTTGTGCATAGTATTTATAAACTTATATATAATATGACTAATGCTTGAATATTGTATGTATAAACTTATACATAGTGTGTATAAACTTGAACATTGTATGTATAAATTTATACATAGTATGTATGATACTTATACATAACGTGTATAAATTTATAAATAGTATATATAATGCTTGTATATAGTGTGTATAAACTTGTACACAGTATTTATAATGCTTGTATGTTATGTGTATAAACTTATACATAATATGTATAATGCTTGTACAAAGTATTTATAAATTTATATATTGTGAGTATAAATTTGTACATAATATGTATAATGCGTGTAGATAGTGTGTATAATATTTGTATATAGTATATATAATGCATATACATAGCG
>NW_021484394.1:0-477 GCF_001605985.2 Dendrobium catenatum | reverse complement strand
GTGTCATCTGAGCACTTTAAATTGGTATCAGAGCACTTTCTAGTGTCATCTAAGCACCTTCAAATGGTATCAGAGCGGGATTCATAAAATAAGTTTTTAAAAACTTTTGAATTTTTATCCATGGCTAATCATAATGTTGTGGAAGGTTATTCAATCACCAGTCCTCCTTTATTTGAAAATATGTCATTTGATTTTTGGAAAACTCGCATGTCTTTTTTCTTGCAATCGATTGATTTTCACATGTGGCATATGATTTTAACTGGTTATTCATCAGCGTTACGTATTGTTAATGGAGTTAAAATTGATATTACTTTTAATCAATGGAATAAGAAAGAATAACTGAATGCAAAATCTTTAAATTACTTTTTCTGTGCTTTAAATTATGAAGATTTCATGTTAATATCCACTTGCACTACTGGTAAGGAAGTTTGGGATAAACCACATACCATATACGAAGGCACGAATGAAATCAAGCAA
>NW_021484393.1:0-273 GCF_001605985.2 Dendrobium catenatum | reverse complement strand
GACCTCCACTTCACCCACCTATCCCCTTTCGTTTATTGCCGACTCCGTTGTCGCCACCTCATGGAGTAAAAGTTTCCAAATTTGTCCGGTGCCAAATTAGGAAAGTTTCAAGGAGGTTTCAATTTCAAATTTAAATTGAAACGGATTTGAAATTGTTCTTCATTAATTTGTGAGAGCTAATTAGGAAAACCCTTTTACTCTCTTCCCAAACCTCCTCCTCCCTTCTACATGCCGCCGGCCCCCTCTTTAATGCCTCATTAGAGCTCCTAATTA
>NW_021484392.1:0-316 GCF_001605985.2 Dendrobium catenatum | reverse complement strand
TCATCAAAACATAAGTCATGAAAATAGATTTGCAATACTTTTTGTCACATTAAGATTTCTCATTACTCTTGTAATTGGTTATTAATTCTATTTTGTGGATAGATCTTCTTTATGTTAGAGAGAGAGCTCTTATTCTCTAATATCTAGAAGATATACTTACAACTAAGAATCCTTTTTTAAGAGATTATAAAAGAGAATAGAGCTTGCAAAAATAAAAAAAATAATAAAAAATTGGCCAATGATGCCAATAAAAGATGCGCAATGACGCCAAATTGGAAAAATATATATTAAAAAGTAAAAGATGTGCAAAGCACCA
>NW_021484391.1:0-210 GCF_001605985.2 Dendrobium catenatum | reverse complement strand
AAAAAGCTAACAGAGTATGCTTTGTTATTCACTGTTGAAAAAAGTTGAAGCTATTGAGATTTCTGTGTGCTATGAATATGATTAATATAAATGATATCATTTTACATTGTAAAACTCGATTAAAGGACTTCCATTGCAATCATTATTTAGTGGTATCATCTAGCATAAAATCATCTGATCAAATGACATATATCATAATCTTATCAGCAA
>NW_021484390.1:0-334 GCF_001605985.2 Dendrobium catenatum | reverse complement strand
ATCCCTAACGAACTTTCAGATCCTTCTTCTCAAACTTACTGGTTTCTTCAGTTTTATAGAATTCACCATCTTCCATTTCAGGTTCAATATAAATATCCAGTGCTGCTTTCTCTAACGAAGAATCTTCAACCTCTATTTCTTCCAACAATTTAAACATATTGTCTTGAACAAGAGTTACCTTAGGAAAAGAGATAGAAACCTTCACAGCTACTCCAACTTTAATAGAAGTATTTTCACCGACTTCTGCTTCCTTGTTCTTCACAGAGTCATTTGTAATGCAACCTTCAAGTTGTTTCTCACTTGAAATTTTAGTTAAAATTTGATCTTCAGTAGA
>NW_021484389.1:0-303 GCF_001605985.2 Dendrobium catenatum | reverse complement strand
CATACAAAGATAGGCCAAAAATAGGCTAAAATAAGAAACAGCACAGTTAAAAATCCTACAATAAGCGACAGTTACAACACAGCCTTAAAAAAAAAAAACAATGTCCAGAAGGTTGTTGGACTTAGAGACGCCACCCAGTTGTCATGCTTGAACAATCCTTGAAGGTAGAGAAAGCAACACCCAAAACTCCCAAATACACAAAGCCACAAAAAACCGAGCAAAAGGGCACAAAAAACCGAGTATAGAGTCAACCACCAAGGTCTCCAAACAAGCAAAGGCCATCAAATGGGACGTGCAAGAAAC
>NW_021484388.1:0-323 GCF_001605985.2 Dendrobium catenatum | reverse complement strand
TGTATGGTGTCTTAACCTCTTTAGCTTTACGGTCAGCTCGACGTCTCACACATTTAGCTATGCCTGAGCTGCTTGGATCAGGTTTGGCAAGAACATCCTTTATCGGCTGGGTGTCTTCAAACATACATTCGGTAATAACCTCTGCGCACTCTGCCTTCTTCATTTCATCACTCATAGTCCTGGATGAAGATTGAACATGAACTGCTGCAGTCGAGGAGGAGTTGAATGAAGGGAAGTTCTCAGATAAGAACTTCTCCATTGCTTCCAATCTCTTATTCATTTCCCACTGCTCAAAAATATAATGTTCAACTGCCTCCAATCTT
>NW_021484387.1:0-324 GCF_001605985.2 Dendrobium catenatum | reverse complement strand
TGAACTCGATCATCTAGGCCAATATAAATATCATCCGGGATGATGTGAGTAAAAATAAAAATTCTAAATCTCTCAAGTGTGTGTGTGTAGGGTTACTTAACATCAATCACTTCAAAGATTTACAATTGACTCATGAATGGGAAAAAGGGAAATTACAGACTGACTCAACCCTAATCTACCCAGTCTTGAGCTGGTTCCGATTTCCGTCCGATCTTTAAATCCTGAAAATGTCAGCAATAAAAGGCAGTAAAAAAGAACCAAGAGTGTTTGATAATCATCAAAACATAATCCATGAAATCTAATTTGCAATAATCTCCCAATTTT
>NW_021484386.1:0-220 GCF_001605985.2 Dendrobium catenatum | reverse complement strand
CGACTGATATAATAAAGGACATTTTCTTTGCCATCTTTATTTGTTTGTACTAGCAATGCTCTGAGTGATTCTTCAAGAGCAGTTATATATAGGATTAGGGGTTTCCCTGGGATTGGGGCAACAAGGATTGGAGGATTCAATAGATATTGTTTTATACTATTAAATGCCTCTTGACAAGCATCATCCCACATGAAAGGAGTATCTTTCTTCATCAATCGTG
>NW_021484385.1:0-259 GCF_001605985.2 Dendrobium catenatum | reverse complement strand
TTATGGAACTAAAATATTATTTCGAGTATATGCCCAGAAGATGATCAAATTAGATTTTGTTCTAGAAAGCACATTGGTGAGATTGCATTTTACTAAGGGGATGAATACATCTACCCTTTATTTTATGTGTGGGAAAAAGTGGCTAGTGATATTAAGAATATTGCAAAAAATGTGCTTCAAGTATCAAAGTGAAAAACTCATAATAGTAAAAATAGTTCGCGGTGGAATCCAAATGTGCAAGAAAAGATAAAAAATAAGA
>NW_021484384.1:0-785 GCF_001605985.2 Dendrobium catenatum | reverse complement strand
TCGCTTGCGAGCTAATGAGTCAAATCAAGGTTGGCTCAAGCTTGGCTTATTAATTTATCAAGCTCGGCTAACGAGCCATTTATCTAGTCGAGTCCGAACTAACTCATAAATGACTTGATTCTCTTACACTCTGCCTCTTTGCTAATAGCCATTATAATCATCATTGGAATCACTATCGGCTCCATCATCGGAACAATTATTAGGTCAGGTGACCTGACGTAACTCTACGTTCTTACGCTAATAATATTTCGCTACATCTTCTTACTTTTTACCTCGCGGCCCGACGACCCGACCTGGACCGGAACCCGAAATTGCTATGTTTGCGTATTGCTCGGTATTGCTAGGTATTGCTCGATATTGCTAGGTATTGCTTGGCAAAAACGAGAAATACCACTCTGTGAAGACCAATCAATACCAAGAAAAACTCGGTATTGCTCAGTATTGATCTTCACAGAATGATATTTCTCGTTATTGCCGAGCAAAATCGACCAATACCTTGCAATACCGAGCAATAAGCGAACATAGCAATCCCGGGTTCGTTCCGGTTCTAGTTGTAGGGCCGCGCGGTAAAGAGTAAGAACACGTGACACTATTTTACTGGCGTCCGAATATAGATCTACGTTAGTTGATCGAACCAAATAAAAGTTCCCATCATTGACATGGTTGGCCACCATTACTACTAACACCGGATTTCAAGCACTATCATATAAGATATTCAATAAAATAAAAATAATCTTATTTTATATATTTAATTTTTTTTATTATATCTAAAAAAAAAATAATTG
>NW_021484383.1:0-339 GCF_001605985.2 Dendrobium catenatum | reverse complement strand
CCAAATTCTAGAAGCACCATCTTTGTTATTGCACCAATTGAATCTTGGTCCAACAAATCCCACATCATGAAAGTCATAGGTTGTCATAAGCATCTTCATATCTTTTGGTCCTTTGGTGAAAAGAAATCTCTTACCTCCTCTCTTTTCTTCTTTGTTCAATATACAATTGAAATCCCCACCAATTATAGATGGGATAAAATCATCCATATGATTCCCAAGATGACTCCATAGAGATTCTCTTTCTTTACAGCATCTACTTCCATAAACCGTTACAACTTTCCAAATTCCCAAATTAGGAATAAAAAGATCACCAACAATCATTTGGGGAGATGAGTCATT
>NW_021484382.1:0-343 GCF_001605985.2 Dendrobium catenatum | reverse complement strand
GTATAAATATGTTCTGAAATTATTCTTAAGTTGACGGAGTGGAGAGGTGATTTTGACTAATCTTCATTGCGATAGAGCGTAGGGGGTCAAAATTGTATTTTTTCACTCCGCATGGCCGGCCGATGGGCCTATGGCGCATCGGTGCCCCATCCGGCTCGGAAAAAGCTTTCCGGAATGGGGTCATAGTGCCGAATCGGACTCCTGGGCTGAAAGTTATTGAAGTTCCCGCCCGGTCGCCACATAGGACACCCCGGATGCCTTCATGGGTCCCACGATGCGGGTTTCATCGCTCGATGAGCGACGAGCCAACACTGCAAGTGGTTCGTAGGCCGTGGCGAAGAGC
>NW_021484381.1:0-838 GCF_001605985.2 Dendrobium catenatum | reverse complement strand
GGCAAAACGAGGAAAAGATTCCTCATTTGCTTTTGACAGGAAGTTTTCAGAGGCATTTCTGTGAGGTTTCTTAGCCAATACCTTTTATCTTTTGCTTGAGAAGGCCATTGTTGATTTGAAGTTGAAAGGGATTGAAAGTGAGGTTTGGAGATGTTATTGTTGAGTTAGAAAGCCTTCATATTTAAAGAAAAATGATACGTTCGACCTGGACGAAAACAGTTCGTCCTGGCCGAAAATTATCGTTCGTCTGGACGAAAAAATTTCGTACAGACGATCCAATTCGTGCAAAATGTACGGCTTTTCATAATCAACACAATTTACGATGCGTCCCTTCGTACAAGTTTTTTGACTTGACCGATCGTACAGACGAAAAAATTTTTGTACGGACGATTAAAAAGTTAATTCGTTTTAATGTCTGTTGAAAACCGTCCCCTACAATGAAACGACGTCTGTTCGTCTGGACGAACAAAAAGTTCGTACGGACGAACTTCACATTTAAAACTGCCTTATCCACTCAACCGCTGCATTCAATCGTCCCGATGTTTGAGAGAGGAAAAAAATTTCATCCTGGACGATTATAAGATCGTACAGACGAACTACATTAAAACTGCTCTCAGAATGTTTCATATCACGCAAACTGAATCTTACACACATTGTCTAGTACGAAAATTTTCGTCCTGGACAATTTCAACACATTTTTGGATTTTTGAATTTTTTATTGAAGAAAAACAAACAAAACATTCAAAATACAGAAAACAAAGACAAAACCACAGACTCTAAAATAAACTCATTCAAAACATTAAAAAATCACAAAATTCAAAACAAAAATCAAAGACAA
>NW_021484380.1:0-205 GCF_001605985.2 Dendrobium catenatum | reverse complement strand
GAAGTACTTCCATACAAATGCACTTAACTTTAAGGTTTCTAAAGAGTTGAACTATTACACAATAAGACACATTGTTATTTAATAGTTTACCTTTATTTTTTTGAGGGGTTTCACAATAACTTCCCTATTCTTCTTCATTTTGCTAGATTTGTTTTGACCTAACGTAATTTTTTTTCTTCATCATCAAGGATATAGTTAATCAAAT
>NW_021484379.1:0-262 GCF_001605985.2 Dendrobium catenatum | reverse complement strand
ACATGAGTAAAACTGGGGAGAGAGAGATTACAACAACAATTTGTAGGGGAATTCACAAAGTGATCATGAATCACTACATTTGACCAGTGTAGATCAAGGATGGACCCAGTATCACATTCCATAAAGGATTCAAGTTAGTAGTTTTGATATCCCAGACCACACTTGAAGATAACAAGTGGAACTGGGGAAAGTCAATCCTTAAAGGGGACCGAAAAGGAGATCTTATGCAACAATATCAAAGTGACTAGCGAATGTGAATGTA
>NW_021484378.1:0-219 GCF_001605985.2 Dendrobium catenatum | reverse complement strand
AATTTTTTTTATATATTCAAATTTTAGAATTAAAAATTATAGAAAAATATTTATAAATAATTAGCTCATTTTATTTAAAAAATTATGTTAAAATTTGTTTATAAAATGAATATCTAACGATCCCAAAACCCTCATTTGTCACGATAGGTGTCAATTTATTAAGAAGTTTCAATAATTTCCAAAAATTATAAAAAAAAAAAGAAAGCTAAAACACAATAA
>NW_021484377.1:0-306 GCF_001605985.2 Dendrobium catenatum | reverse complement strand
TTAGGGTTTTGGTTCGTCACCGGAGATTTCCCTTTTTTCCTTAGGGCTTGATGGAACAACTTGAGCTTCTAGCAATTTCCGGATCATCTCTTCCATGCCCCCAAATCTCTCCTCTAGGGATGAAAATTTTCCCTCCACGACGAAAGTTTCTCACCCACCTCCTCTTTTAATTGGCCCATCTCTCCCTCCAAAACTTCAACTTTCTTTGACGCCATGCCGTCTATGATCAAGAGCTCTGATACTAACTTGGTACGTCTTAGGTTTCACATATTAGGGTTTGCCCTAATTTCCCTTCAAAAGAGTGAA
>NW_021484376.1:0-294 GCF_001605985.2 Dendrobium catenatum | reverse complement strand
AGAGAGTGGGAGAGAGAGAGAGAGCTAAACTTCTACATTTGCATTAATAACAAAAGAAAAAATAGTTACAAGTAAGAGAGAGAGAGAGAGAGAGAGAGAGAGAGAGAGAGAGAGGAAGAGAGAGAGAGGGAGAGGGTGAAAGGGAGAGAGAGTGTGTGAGAGAGAGGGAGCGAGATAGTGTGTGTGAGAGAGAAAGAGAGAGAGAGTGAGAGAGAGATAGAGAGAGAGAGATAAGGAGAAAGGGGGGAGAGAGAGAGGGAGAAAGAGAGGGAGAGAGAGGGGGGAGAAAGAAAG
>NW_021484375.1:0-232 GCF_001605985.2 Dendrobium catenatum | reverse complement strand
TGAGGCATACAAAGAGAAGAGATAGCCCCACAGAATATGCATATAAGCAAGGATCCATGTTACAAAGAATTTTATAACGCTGGCACACAGGCACACAAACTGTGCATGCGTCCAAATATTAAGAAGAAAATCGCATTAAACATATATAACGTCCACACAGTTGCCCATACAAGTACACTATTTATTGTTCCCAACAATTAGAAAAACAAGTAACAATAAAATGTCGATACTC
>NW_021484374.1:0-691 GCF_001605985.2 Dendrobium catenatum | reverse complement strand
AGAGCTTCAAAAATTATTATCATATCACCTCTTCTTTTTGGATTAGTTGGATGAATCCCCCTAATTCTTTCAAGGTTGCTTATTGGATAAAGCCTCCTCCTAATGTTTTTAAACTTAATGTTGAGGGTTCTGGTACTGGTTGTGGTGGTATGATCCGTGATAGTAATGGCCATTTGATTATTGCTTTTGCTGGCCCGACTCACAATGGTAAAATTAATTATGCTATTAGTTTGGCCATCATTTATGGTATCCAACTATGCATTCCTTTGAACTTAATCAATCTGGTTATTGAAGTAAACTCTGATTTTAACATTTCTCCCTTTTAGGATTTGGATGAGGCGTGCTGTAACCCAAACATCTTTTATGTGGTTAGGGAAATTAAAAGGCTTTTATTATTTGTGAATCATTCTTTTTGTCATGTTGGTAAGACTGGTAATTCCTGTGTTTCTTGGCTGGCTAAATTTGGATCAAACCTTGATTATTTTTCTTATTTTATTCCTTCTAATATTCCAGCCCATCTTAAGGGTTTACTTAATCTTGAAGCGTGTGGAATTCCCTATTTTTGCACTTAACTTTGTGTTTTGGTTCCTACTGGTTTGGTTTATTTGGCCTCTGGCCTTGTCTATTTTCTGAATAATGGGGTTTTGTTGTTTTTATATTTTCTGTGTTACTAGGTTAATTTTCTTATTTT
>NW_021484373.1:0-586 GCF_001605985.2 Dendrobium catenatum | reverse complement strand
AGTAAAGATTCTTCATCTTTTGGTTGCATAGCTTGTATATTTGTGACGGACTCTTGAAATTGTTGTTTTCTTTGGCAGGAGTATACTTTAAAGTTGTTCCTAGGTTTAGTCTTTGGGCTAGAATAATTGGTGCTGGCTTGATCTATAAAACATTTAGAGGCTGTTTGTTTGCTTTGAATTAGGAGTGTAAAGTAAAACAAATACATGCATTTATTAAATTTGGTTGTTTGGTTAATTTTTAGGGGAACAAAAGAAAATCATCTGAAGCATTAGGAGTGTATTGTGGGAGCTGTTTTGCGGGAATTATAAACCCGCTCATATTGAGCGGGTTATAAAATCGCTCGACGAAGAATTCGCAGGCGTGGTTGCTGTTCGTCTTCATTACTTTCGCAGGAGGTGTAAGATTACACAAGAGGCTTCTACGGCTCCTTTGTTCTTGTTCGACTTCGCTCCTTCGACGAAGTTACCTTTGTCTGTCCGATTAGAAGTTGCACCATTTTCATTGGACAAAAGCTCGCAAGTTCGCATCGTCGTTGTTGTTCGGCTTGAATATAATTCTGGTTCCCACCCGAGACCCAACAGCCCC
>NW_021484372.1:0-355 GCF_001605985.2 Dendrobium catenatum | reverse complement strand
TATCAATTAAAAAAAAACATTTATTCAATCTTTTTGTGAAAATTCAATTGGTTCTAAATAATGTCACAAATCATACAATAAGCAACAACAATATAAATTATTAATTCAAGCTGCAAATATTAAATTCTCAGCAGCATTAAAATACAAACTTAAATTATAAATAAAGCACACAAATTAAAACATAAATTGATTAACCTAAAACTAAGACTTTGTTCGGGGCAACTTTCTTATTGTTTTCTAAAACAACTTTTTAGTAAAAAAAAAAATTTAACTAAAAAGCTGCTTTAGAAAACAGTTAAAAAATTATCTCAAACGAAGCCTAAATCTCTCAGCAACAAAACCATTATTCTTTAAT
>NW_021484371.1:0-537 GCF_001605985.2 Dendrobium catenatum | reverse complement strand
GGGCAGGCGACAAAGGATGCCAAAAAGCGCAGCCGCCGGAGGCCACAGCGATGTGCGGTGTCAAGCAGCGGAAGGCTTAGATTGGAGGGATTGGGAGGGGTTGAACCATGAGGTCTTGTCCCTCATCTTCAGGAGAATCCCAGCCGACGAGCTGGTGCGGACCGTGCCTTTCGTCTGCCGCCGGTGGCGGGAGGCCAATTCTCTGAGCTTTCCCGTATGGGTCCTTATTCCCCAACTTCCGTTGCTATATTGGGACTTCTGCAACGTGAATAGGATTGCCAGCTTCATCGGCGAACCGCTCTGGTTGGACTCCCGTACCATCACTTGGGGCTGCTCCTCTTTCGTCAGAATTTGTGTAAGCCTAGATCTGTCCAAACGTCTTCTACCAGGGATATGGATTAAAGGTATTCAAGGCCGTTTCTTCCAGACGATCCAATACGAAGGATTGTCGAGTCTTTGCTTTGGTTGTGGGCTCGTCGGCCACACCATGGACAAGTGCTCCTCTGGGCAAACTGGGCCACCCCGCTCCCCTCCTGC
>NW_021484370.1:0-855 GCF_001605985.2 Dendrobium catenatum | reverse complement strand
GTTTGCAGGGACCCATTGTATCCACTACGAGCACCTGAAACTATTCATAGGAGACCCATTGTTTCCTACATCGTGCTCACCTGTCACCAATCTCAGGTGGGATTTGTCGGGCTGCATTTGTTTGTAGGAATGGGTCTTTTGATTGCTGATCTCCCGTATAGCCATCTCAATCAAAAGGTGGTTGTAGAAATTATTGTAGGAGATTTCAACAGTATATGTGGGAGGGACACCCGTTGTAACCACTACGAGCTCCTGGGAGTACTCGTAGGGGAGTTGTTGTCAACTTTGCCATCTCCACCTTTCACCAATCCCAGGTGGTTGATAGTTGAATTTGTTTTAGGAATGGGTGGATTCTCCACCATTGGCCTCCCGTATCGCCATCTCAATCGACAGGCGTTGTAGGAATTGTCGTAAGAATCCAACAGTATATGTAGGAAGGACACCCGTATATTCTGTAGTCATTCGTTATCCCCGTAGGTACGATGCTCCTGACCTCGTAGGGACTGTTGTGAAAGTCCACCAGATTTTTTTTTTGTATATACGGGTTGAGGCCTTATAATTTTGAGTTTCCTCGTGTGACCAATTTTATTCAAGTCCCCTACGATCCGGGTCTTGTTCAAATGGTTACTCAAATTCTCTTAAGATCTTGCAAGTTCAATTGAATACTCATTTTCAGTTGGATTTGATTCCAATTTGATTTGATTTTCATTTGGATTTGACCTTTAATTAATCATTTATGTTTTGGTTCAAGTCCTCTGCATATGTTCAATCAAGTTCGGCAGTCCACAAGTCAACTGTTCATGTTCATTTGAGTTCCACTGCTCATTCTTTTGAGTTTAAAACAGGTCCCGAATG
>NW_021484369.1:0-254 GCF_001605985.2 Dendrobium catenatum | reverse complement strand
TTTCTTCATCGGGAAAATATAAGTCTTCATCTGAGTCTGTGAAAGGTGCTGGTGTACGATGTACTTCCTTAGAAAGAATTTTCGTGTCAGCTTTGTAGATAGCAAGAGGTGCATTGCGTCCTCTTGCAGCCCTTCCACCTCGTTGATTTATGACTCGGCAAGTCTCAATTGGAATACTCTCTTCCTTTTCTGACTCTGAGTCAAGAAATAAATCAGTCATATACTCCTCTAACTTGACAGGACGCCTTAGAGGT
>NW_021484368.1:0-214 GCF_001605985.2 Dendrobium catenatum | reverse complement strand
TTATGTTCCTTTCGACGGCAAAGGACATATGGGATGTTGCCAGACAAACCTTCTCCAAAGCTCATGATGCGGCTCAAATCTTTAAAGTTAAAATCAAAGTGGGGAGCACGAAGCAGGGGAGTAAGTTAGTGATGGAGTATGCCACAATTATACAAAATTTGTGGCAGGAACTTGATAACTATAGGTGCATTGAAACCAGATGTCCGGAGGATGC
>NW_021484367.1:0-246 GCF_001605985.2 Dendrobium catenatum | reverse complement strand
TCGTTAACCCGTCAGTAGGGATTGTAGGAAGAACGAAGGCTAATTTGACTCGACGAGTTCTAGTGGTCGTAGTCCAGAAGATTCTCCTAATTGACCGAAGAATCAAAGTTTTAGTGGAAAGAATGAGTCACGAGAAATTATGAATGCTCGTAGAATTCAAATCTGCAACCACAAAGGATGACTTCGAATATGCCAATTTTAGCAGATTCAGCATTGGGAGGCGTATCTCCCATAGCTAAAGTCTGA
>NW_021484366.1:0-479 GCF_001605985.2 Dendrobium catenatum | reverse complement strand
TTTCTTTACTATGTGACATTTATCGACGATTACACTAGATTTACTTGGATTTTTCCGTTATACAATAAATCCGACGTTCTTTCTACTTTTACGCATTTTAAACTTTACATCGAGAATGCTCTGTCAACTAAAATCAAATGTCTTCGTACGGATGGTGGTGGTGAGTATCTAAATAATTCGTTCACCAAATTTCTTCGGGACCATGGCATACAACATCACGTCTCATGCCCATACACACCGGAACAAAACGGCGTGGCCGAACGAAAACATCGGCACATTCTTGAAACGGCTCGCACTCTCATACATAAGGCTTCCATCCCATACAAATATTGGTCTGAGGCTGTCCTAACATCTGTATTTTTGATAAATCGCATGCCTAGCTCGGTCACCAAATTCAAGACGCCGTACGAACTGCTGTTTCACTCCAAACCTGACTACAAGATACTTCGGACATTTGGTTGTACATGCTTTCCCCTTCT
>NW_021484365.1:0-382 GCF_001605985.2 Dendrobium catenatum | reverse complement strand
TCCTTGGAGGCACCCTCTAAGTATTGCACTACAAAAATATGACTCTCCTTTAGCCCCCACGGCTAGGCGGAGAAGCCCTTACAAGAACCTCCTGTTTGCCACCCCGGCAAGGCAGATAACCTATCTCCTTTTGCATCCTCCTGAAGCTGGCAGAGAACCACAACCAAAAGCTAACTCCTTACCTCTACCGACCCTTCCACGGACGAGAAACTCTAGACGAAGAACAATCATAGCGATCCTTGAAGCAACCCTTGTGAATCCCTTCACAAGCTTCCCCTCACAAGATCCTCTCTCTCTCCCTCTCTCTCTTTCTCTCCTCAAGGCATTCTCAGGTCAAGGCAGCAACCAAAGGTCTTGCAAAACGTTGAACAAGAGTTCTTAA
>NW_021484364.1:0-209 GCF_001605985.2 Dendrobium catenatum | reverse complement strand
ATGGATAAGTAAAACTATTAGAGCAATCATAGATGCTATAGTTGGAGGATTATTAATATCTAACCCATTTTAGGAAGCATATGAATTAAGAAATGAAATTTTTACTAATAACTTTCAGTGGCCTGCTGATAGGATAAATCCTAAAAGAGTAACTATCAGTAAGCCAATTAAAGAGTGATAGTGATGTACCCCAATAAAATTGATAAATT
>NW_021484363.1:0-209 GCF_001605985.2 Dendrobium catenatum | reverse complement strand
GTTACCCCCAAAAAAAAAAAAAATTAAAGTTGCACAGTTTCGCACGACTTTTGATGCCTTCTTTTACTTCTCATGGCCGTCCGCTGAAACATACAAACGCCTGGACGCCTAGTCGTTGTCTGGCGACTGACATTATAAGTTCTACTTGGTCGTCGCCTCTCTCTCTCTCTCCCTCTCTCTCTCTCTCTTCAACCTTCGTGTTTTAGTTG
>NW_021484362.1:0-277 GCF_001605985.2 Dendrobium catenatum | reverse complement strand
CCCTTAATTTTATATATTAAATAAATCACAAAAAATTTAAAAAATATAACAATTAATTAATCTTCAAAAAACATTAACATGATTAATAAAATTTATCAACAAACCCCTTAATACATAACAAGCACTCTAGAGATGAAGTTTTCAAGATTGACTATTGTTGACCTTGATTTTGTCAAACCCATGGGCATGATGGACTGAGTTGACCAAGTCAACCTTTGACTTGGTCAACCCAAGTCCTAGTGGGTCAATTTTGACCCATTAGGCCCATTAAGAGCCC
>NW_021484361.1:0-249 GCF_001605985.2 Dendrobium catenatum | reverse complement strand
AAATTATCAAATGATTTTCATATGTCTACTTACATTTATAGTCTTTTTCTTCTTCACTTTTTGCTGTTGTCAAAAAGGGGGAGAAATTATTTGTTGTGTTGTGTTGTGTCTAGTATTATTTTTTTCGTATGTGTTTTTGTTTGTTTTTGTGTGTTTATTTTGTTTTGTTTTGTGTTGTATAAAAATTTTGAAAAAAAAAAATTTTTTGAATTCAAATGCCTTCTTATTTTCATGTATTCATCAATTCAG